>NC_089502.1:2751041-2923783 GCF_036850765.1 Saccopteryx bilineata
TGTTGCATACCCATCACCCAAAGTCAGATTGTCCTCCGTCACCCTCTATCTTGTTCTCTCTGTGCCCCTCCCACTCCCCCTTTCCCTCTCCCATTCCCCCCTCCCCCCCGTAACCACCACACCCTTATCAATGTCTCTCAGTTTCACTTTTATGTCCCACCTACGTATGGAATAATGCAGTTCCTGGTTTTTTCTGATTTACTTATTTCGCTTCGTATCATGTTATCAAGATCCCACCATTTTGCTGTAAATGTTCCGATGTCATCATTTCTTATGGCTGAGTAGTATTCCATAGTGTATATGTGCCACATCTTCTTTATCCAGTCATCTATTGACGGGCTTTTTGGTTGTTTCCATGTCCTGGCCACTGTGAACAATGCTGCAATAAACATGGGGCTGCATGTGTCTTTACATATCAATGTTTCTGAGTTTTGGGGGTATATACCCAGTAGAGGGATTGCTGGGTCATAAGGTAGTTATATTTTCAGTTTTTTGAGGAACCACCATACTTTCTTCCATAATGGTTGTACTACTTTACATTCCCACCAACAGTGTATGAGGGTTCCTTTTTCTCCACAGCCTCTCCAACATTTGCTATTACCTGTCTTGCTAATAATAGCTAATCGAACAGGTGTGAGGTGGTATCTCATTGCCGTTTTGACTTGCATTTCTCTAATAACTAAAGAAGATGAGCATCTTTTCATATATCTGTTGGCCATTTGTATTTCTTCCTGGGAGAAGTGTCTGTTCATATCCTCTTCCCATTTTTTTATGGGATTGTTTGTTTGTTTGTTGTTGAGTTTTATGAGTTCTTTGTATATTTTGGATATTAGGCCCTTATCTGAGCTGTTGTTTGAAAATATCATTTCCCATTTAGTTGGCTTTCTGTTTATTTTGTTATCAGTTTCTCTTGCTGAGCAAAACTTCTTAGTCTGATGTAGTCCCATTCATTAATTTTTGCCTTCACTTCTCTTGCCATTGGAGTCAAATTCATAAAATGCTCTTTAAAACCCAGGTCCATGAGTTGAGTACCTATGTCTTCTTCTATGTACTTAATTGTTTCAGGTCTTATGTTTAGATCTTTGATTCCATTTTGAGTTAATTTTTGTACAGGGGGAGAGACTGTAGTCCAGTTTCATTCTTTTGCATGTGGCTTTCCAGTTTTCCCAGCACCATTTATTGAAGAGGCTTTCTTTTCTCCATTGTGTGTTCTTGGCCCCTTTATCAAAAATTATTTGACTATATATATGTGGTTTTATTTCTGGACTTTCTATTCTGTTCCATTGGTCTGAGTGTCTATTTTTCTGCCAATACCATGCTGTTTTGATTGTCGTGGCCCTATAATAGAGTTTGAAGTCAGGTATTGTTATGCCCCCAGCTTCATTCTTTTTCTTTAGGATTGCTTTGGCTATTCAGGGTTTTTTATAGTTCCATATAAATCTGATGATTTTTTGCTCTATTTCTTTAAAAAACGTCATTGGAAGTTTGATGGGAATTGCATTAAATTTGTATATTGCTTTGGGTAATATAGCCATCTTGATTATATTTATTCTTCCTAGCCAAGAACAAGTTATATTCTTCCATCTCATTATATCTTTTTCAATTTCCCTTAAAAATGGTTTATAGTTTTCATTATATAAGTCCTTTACATTCTTTGTAATGTTTATTCATAAGTATTTTTTGTTGTTATTGCAATCGTGAAGGGGATTATTCTTTTGAGTTCATTCTGAATTGTTTCATTGTTGGCATATAGAAAGGCAATTGACTTCTGTATGTTAATTTTGTATCCTGCAACCTTATTGTATTGGCTTATTGTTTCTAGTAGTCTTTTTGTGGATTCTTTGGGGTTTTCGATGTATAGGATCATATCATCTGCAAAAAGTGATACCTTTACTTCTTCTTTTCCGATATGGAAGCCTTTTATTTCTTTTTCTTGTCTGATTGCTGTGGCAAGAACCTCTAGTACCACATTAAATAAGAGTGGAGAGAGTGGACAACCCTGTCTTGTTCCTGATTTAAGGGGGAAAGCCTTCAGTTTAGTGCCATTTAATATGATGTTAGCTGATGGTTTATCATATATGGCCTTTATCATGTTGAGATATTTTCCTTCTATACCCATTTTGTTGAGAGTCTTAAACATAAAATTGTGTTGTATTTTATCGAAAGCCTTTTCTGCGTCTATTGATAAGATCATGTGGTTTTTGTTCTTTGTTTTGTTGATATGGTGTATTACGTTAACCGTTTTACGTATGTTGAACTATTCTTGAGATTCTGGGATGAATCCCACTTGATCATGATGTATTATTTTTTTAATATGTTGTTGTATTCGATTTGCTAGTATTTTCTTTAGTATTTTAGCATCTGTATTCATTAGAGATATTGGTCTGTAGTTTTCTTTTTTTGTGCCATCCTTGCCTGGTTTTGGTATGAGGGTTATGTTGGCCTCATAAAATGTGTTTGGAAGTATTGCTTCTTCTTCAATTTTTTGGAAGACTTTGAGTAGAATAGGAACCAAGTCTTCTTTGAATGTTTGATAAAATTCGCTGGTATAGCCGTCAGGGCCTGGACTTTTATTTTTGAGGAGGGTTTTAATGTTTTTTTCTATTTCTTCTCTACTGATAGGTCTGTTTAGGCTTTCTGCTTCTTCTTGACTCAGTCTAGGAAGGTTGTATTGTTCTAGGAATTTATCCATTTCTTCTAGGTTGTTGAATTTAGTGGCATAAAGTTTTTCATAGTATTCTACAATAATTCTTTGTATACCTATGGTGTCCGTGGTGATTTCCCCTCTTTCATTTTGGATTTTGTTTATATGAGTTCTTTCTCTTTTTTCCCTGGTAAGTCTTGCCAAGGGTTTGTCAATTTTGTTGATCTTTTCAAAGAACCAGCTTTTTGTTCTATTAATTTTTTCTATAGTTTTTCTGTTCTCTAATTCATTTATTTCTGCTCTGATTTTTATTATCTCTTTCGGCTAGTTTTGGGTTGTTTTTGTTCTTCTTTTTCTAGTTCCTTAAGGTGGGAAGTTAAGTGGTTCACTTGGGCTCTCTCTTGTTTGTTCATATATGCCTGAAGTGATATGAACTTCCCTCTTATCACTGCTTTTGCTGCATCCCATAGATTCTGATATGTCATATTGTCATTTTCATTAGTGTGTATATATCTTTTGATCTCTGCACTTATTTCTTCTTTGACCCATTCATTTTTTAAAAGTATGTTGTTTAGTTTCCACATTTTTGTGGGATTTTTTTCTTCTTTTTTGCAGTTGAATTCTAGTTTCAAGGCTTTATGATCAGAAAATATGCTTGGTACAACTTCAATTTTTCTGAATTTGCTGATGTTGTTTTTGTGGCCCAACATATGGTCAATTCTTGAGAATGATCCATGTACACTGGAGAAAAATGTATACTCAGTCACTTTGGGATGAAATGTCCTGTAGATGTCTATCATATCCAGGTGCTCTAGTGTTTTGTTTAAGGCCACTATGTCTTTGTTGATTCTCTGTTTGGATGACCGATCTAGAGCCGTCAGCGGTGTATTGAGGTCTCCAAGTATGATTGTATTTTTGTCAGTTTTTGTTTTAAGGTCAATAAGTAGCTGTCTTATATATTTTGGTGCTCCTTGGTTTGGTGCATATATATTAAGAATTGTTATGTCTTCTTGATTCAGTGTCCCCTTAGCCATTATGAAATGGCCATTTTTATCTCTGAGTACTTTTGCTGTCTTGTAGTCAGCATTATCCCATATGAGTATTGCTACACCTGCTTTTTTTTGGATGTTATTTGCTTGGAGTATTGTTTTCCAGCCTTTCACTTTGAATTTGTTTTTATCCTTGTTACTTAGATGAGTTTCCTGTAGGCAGCATACAGTGGATTTTCTTTTTTAATCCATTCTGCTACTCTGTGCCTTTTTATTGGTGAGTTTAATCCATTTACATTTAGTGTAATTATTGATACTTGTGAGTTCCCTATTGCCATTTTATATCTTGCTTTCTGTTAGTTTTGTGTCTTGTTTGATCCTTCTCTTTCATTTTTCTATCTTTTGTTTTTATTTGGTTGTATTCCATACATCTTTCCTCTGTTGCTATCTTTTTTATCTCATGTGCTTCTGTGGTGGTTTTTTCAATGGTGGTTACCTTTGAGTAATGAAAAGGGTCCCTACCCTGTTCATTGTAGCGAACTATTTTGTGAGTACTTTTGCACTCCATCGTCCTTTGCTACTGTTAATCTCCATCTTCTCCCCCTCTTTCTTTTTGTTTTCACAGTTTAAATTTGGTTTTATTGTGTTCTTCTTGGAGCTTTTACTTGTGGCTCTGTTTTTTGTTTTGTTTTTTTTTTTGTATCTGATTGGAGAATCCCCTTTAGTAATTCCTGGAGTGGGGGTTTTCTGATGATAAATTCCCTCATCTTTTCTGTATCTGTGAATGTTTTTATTTCTCCTTCATATTTGAAGGATAGCTTTGATGGGTATAGTATTCGTGGCTGAAAGTTCCTCTCTTTCAGGACTTTAAATATTGGGGTCCACTCTCTTCTAGCTTGTAGAGTTTCTGCTGAGAAATCTGATGATAATCTAATGGGCCTTCCTTTATATGTTGTATTCTTCTTTTCCCTGGCTGCCTTGAGAATTTTTTCTTTGCTGTTGGTTTGTGTCAATTTCATTATGATATGCCTTGGAGTAGGTTTGTTGGGGTTAAGAAAACTCAGTGTTCTGTTTGCTTCTTGAATTTGGGGCTTTAGTTCTTTCCACAGGCTTGGGAAGTTTTCATCTATTATTTGTTTGAGTATGTTCTCCATTCCATTTTCTCTCTCTTCTCCCTCTGATATACCTATTATTCTTATGTTATTCTTTTTGATGGAGTCAGATAATTCTTGTAGGGCTATCTCATTTTTTTTAATTTTTGAGTCTCTTTCTTCTTCTCTCTCTTGTGCCTCAAGTTGCTTGTCTTCTATTTCACTAATCCTCTCTTCTATCTGACCTGTTCTATTAGCTAAGCTTGTTACTTCGTTTTTCAGCTCGTGAATTGAGTTTTTCATCTCTGTTTGATTTGTTTTTATAGTTTAAATTTCTTTGGACATATATTCTTTGTGTTCTTTGAGTTGTTTTCTGAGCTCCCTAAATTGCCTTTCTGTGTTTTCTTGTATATCTCGGAGGATTTTTAGGATTTCTATCTTGAATTCTCTGTCATTTAGCTCCAAAATTTCCAATATATTAAATTTTTTCTCCATAGATTTTTCCTCATCTAGCTGTGTTACCTCTCTTTCTTTTGTATCCATGATATTTGATTTTCTCTTCCTTAATGGCATCTGAGGGTGGTTTTGTTGATAGTATTAATGAGATTTAATAAAGAATAAAAAGTTAAAAAAATAAAAAATAAAAAAGTTGTTTTTTTTAAAAAAATTAATAATGAAATAAAAATAAAATAAAATAATAATTTTTTTAAAAAGGAAATTATTCCCCCCCTCCTTTTTCCTCTCCTCTTCCCTTTTTCTTGAGAAAATCTTGTAGTGAACTGTGAATTATAACAAACAATGCCTGTGATGGAGGGCCTGAATTGGAGAAAAGTAATAAAGGGGCAAAAAAAGGGGGGGGTATGGACCCACAAAAAGCAAATAAGGAAAAAATTTGGGTCAAGAATAAAATGATTTGATTTTAGGTGTTGGTTGTCTAAGAGTTATGATGAGAGGAATAAGAGGAAAACAGAAAAATGGGGTGACAAATTAAAAAAATACTATTGTATTTAATGGAACAAGAACTAGATAAAATGGAGAGCCAGGGATGGGAGCACTGCTAGTGAGTTAAAAAGGTGAAGTAAAAACCCCCCAAAATGCCACAAACATAATTTTGAGTCCCAGATAATATAATTTGTTTGTTATTGAGGTTTGAATGAGAGGAGATGTAAAGGAGAAAGGAAGAAACTAATATAGAGGGAGAAAAGAGAGAGAGAGAAAAAAAGAAGGAACCACTAAAAGAAGAAAAAAGAAAGGAGAGAGAGAGAGTTAAGGGTTTTGGATTGCAACCCTCATAGAGAGAAAGGAAGAGGAGAAAAAAGATAATGGGAGATGTAACACTTATGGGTAGTGTAGTTCAAGGAGAGGAGAGAGTAAGACCAGCAAAGAGTTAATCAGCCACATTGGAGGAGGAAAAAAAGTATCAAGAATGAAGATAAGAGAAACAAACGAACAAATATAATAAAATGGGATAGGTTATAAAATCAGCAAATTATTCTTGATTTTGAGAGGTTATCTTCTTGCTTTTTCTTTTCTCTCCCTCTTCCTGGTCGGTGTCTCTGTACCCCAGGTTCTGCCCCTTTGGCACGCTCAGGTAGAGGTTTGCAGTTGATAAGTCTCTATGGCAATGTCATGTATTGTGCTTTAGTCTCGTTGGGAGTCGAGGCTCATTAGCATTTATAGGCTCCGACAGTGAGAGAGTCTCTGTTCCTGGAGCCTTTCTCCTAGTCTTTCCTTCCTCAATTAGTAGCCTGATAATCCAGCTATGGGTTTGCTGCTGCCTCTGCCTAGATAGTAAGAGTTTCAAAGAGCTGGCATCTCCCCACTCTATTCCCACTCAGCACAGGGCTCTGGGTAAGGCTCAGTCAGTCAGAGCTGCTAGCATAATCAGGCGGGCTTTCTGCCCACTCAAAGACCTCTGGCTCTGCCACTCTGTCTGGAGGAAACTCTCATTCACTATCTGCATGCGCAGACCAGGATATCTGGCCAGCAGTCTCATGCTCTTAGTGAAACCCCCAACCGCATGGAAAAGTTGCAGCATTGGAATTCGCTCTCGCTCCGTCCCCGTGCGTGGCTTTTGCAAGGCACTGGGGCGGCCTGAGATTCCGCTTTTGCCCACACAAAGGCCCCTGACTCTGCCCCTTTGTGCGATAACACGTGCGCGCACTGCCGAGGCACTCGGAGGAATCGCTCACTTCCTATCTGCGTGCGCACACCAGGATATGAGGCCGGCCGCGTTTCCCTCTGAGTGAAACCCTCACCAGCACAGAAAATCTCCACCGTTGGAATTAGTTCTCGCTCCCTCCCATGCGCGGCTTTCCCAGGGTGCTGGGGCTGCCCAGAGATTCTGCTTTCGGCCCACAGAAAGGCCTCTGACTCTGCCTCTCTGTGGGGTAACACGGACACCCACTTCCGGGGCTTAGGAAGAAATCTCTCGCCCACTAACTGCGCACCAACCAGGAGAACGGGTAAAATGGCTGCCCCACTTGTCTTTCTTTGTTTGGGTTTGGCGTGAGTGTTAGCTTGTATTGCCTGGCTTGCCACAGGATCAGTTTTTCCTCGGCTAGGATTTCCGTGCCACAGCCTGGTTCGGCCCTTTGTGCCGCAGCCTGGATGTATTCACCCCCTTTGCCCGCCTCAGTTTCTATATTCACAGTTACCAGAGAAAGCCGCCCTGTTTAGGTTAGTGAGGAAGGCGGAGCATTTCTTACTTCCTATTTCCTTCGGGGTTTGGTTATATATTTAGCCAATTTTTCACTCGACCATACCTTTAGGTGTATTGCGAAGCATCTGGAGGCTCCAAGTATAGGTTTTTCTGTTTCTGGTTGAAGACCTTGTTGAGTTTCGGGGGAGATTTATCGGTATCGCTTCCTACTCCGCCATTACTCTGACGTCATCTGTCTCTTAGTAAATTTTAAACACTATTTCCTGACCCTTGTAAATGAGGTCTTGCTGTTCAAGTCACATTTCAAAAGGTTTAGCCCCTCTGGTGAAGACTTGGATATTTTTACGACTTCCTTGTTTTAACCTCTCCTTCCTGGTAGAAAATAATCCACATTGATTCTATTCAAAAGTTGAAAATTTTAAGGCGAGAGAATTTGAGTCTTACAATAACAATATTTCTTCACTTACAGAGAAGTAATAATTTTGCCTTTTAAATACAGAAAGATAAATGAATAATTTCTGACTTCTGCTCTAGTCAGGCTGCTGCTAAAAAGAAACCCAAGTTCTCTTTCACAGTATGTTTATATACAACACATTTCACAGATCTTTAGAAGTACCATAATTGATAGACTGGCATGGCATTTTTTCCATTCTTTTGTGTTTATGACATTTGTCTGTAGCTGTTGAAATTACAGTGAACTTTGAGAATAGGATGAACTAGTCTGCTTCTGGCTAATGTTTTTCACCTTTTGTTTGCTGTCATTGGCCATGGGATATGAAAATTAAATGTCTGAAATATGCCCAAACTAAGAGTTAAGAGTCCCAGAGTGATTTTATTGCACAGAAAATGCATGAGCATTCAATCACTGTGGAATGAACAAACATTATAGATTCAATGCAATATATTACTTTAGTGTCTATAGTTTGTAAAATTTATTTTGCCTACTCAGAAGACTTTTTTGATTCCTTTTTTATTTAAGGTGACTTCATGGTTAAAGGTAATAGGTGTGTGACCTCCTGTTAGGTTAGGTATTATGCTATTTGTAATTCTGGGAATTGAATTAAGGAAGAAGAGTGAAAAATTTTAGGTTATTATAAATTTTTTTCCTAATTTTTAAATGTGATTCTTTCCATTCTTTCTACAGTTTACATCCAAAATTTAGGAAAACTACTTTGCTGAGAAATGTGGGGAATACTTCAAATTGTAACTTTTTTTTAGAGAGAGAGAGAGAGAGAGAGAGAGAGAGAAACAAAACAAAAACAGACAGAAAGGGACAGAAGGAAAGGAAGGGAGAGAGATGAGAAGCATCAACTCACAGTTGTAGCACTTCAGTTGTTCAATGATTGCTTTCTCATATGTGCCTTGACCAGGGGGCTCCAGCAGAGCCAGTGATCCCTTGCTCAAGCCAGTGACCTTTGAGCTCAAGCTGGAAACCATGAGGTCAAGCCAGCAATCATGGGGTCATGTCTATGAATTCATGCTTAAGCCAGTGACCCTGCACTCATACTAGTGAGCCTGTGCTCAAGTGCACTACCTCGGGGTTTTGACTTGGGTCCTCAGCATCCCAGTTAAAACTCTATCCATTACACTACCACATGCTCAGAAAAAGATTAATTTTATATTATTGATTGGTGTAATGCCAGTTGGTGAGGACAGGCAGGACCATATTGGATTTGGGCAGATGGCAGAGAAATTGTGGAGCTGGAAAGCATTGAGCCATTCCATTTAGTAAAATGTCACAATGGCTAACAAGCACACAGGCAGGGGAAAACCACTTCTCAGGCAAAGAAACAGCAAGAATGGCCTGACCAGGCAGTGGCATAATGAATAGAGTGTCAGACTGGGATTCAGAGGATGTAGGTTCAAAACCCCAAGGTCACTGGCATGAGCACAGGCTAATCCAGCTTGAGTGTGGGTTCACCAGCTTGAGTGTAGTGTCACTGACTTGAGCATGGTATCATAGAGATGACCGACCCCATGTTTGCTGGATTAAACCCAAAGGTTGCTGGCTTGAAGCCCAAGGTCATTGGCATGAGCCCAAGGTCACTGGCTTAAAGCCCAAGGCCATAGGTTTGAGCCCAAGGTCACTAGCTTGAAAAGGATCACTCACCCTGTTACAGCCCTTTGGTCAAGGCACATATGAGAAAGGAGTCAATGAACAACTAAGATGCCACAGTGAAGAATTGATATTTTTCATCTCTTTCCCTTCCTGTCTGTCAGTCCACATCTGTCCCTCTCTCTGTCTCTTTCACAAAAACAAAAAACAAAAACCAGTAAGAATGTACCCTCACAGTGGTGGGCAGGCAATCTGCCTCCCACAATCCCCTAAACTACACATAGCCTTACATAGGCCATACACACGTGGCACAGCCATGCATTCATGCACCAATCAGGTAAAGTGCTTGTAGCCAATGAACCAGAGAGCAAGCCTAACACAACTGCTCCACATTCCACCCCTTTAGGGTTGCTCGTCTCACAATAGGTACATTATATACATACCAAAACTGATAATTAATAATTTGCCCTTTAAAATGTCTCCCTGAGCATTCTTCTCAGGTTAACTGGAGGCCCACCTCTAGCCCTTTACCCCACTTATCATAGGTGGGTGTCTTCTACAGCCCAGGGTCATGTCCATTGATAAAAGTGACTTTGGTGTGTCTCTGCAACTGGGTGAGAAGCAGTCCATGACAGACATCCCAGCTGTCTGCAAAGTACCAAGGTAAAAAATCCATTACAGGCAATGCCATATAGCTCTTAATTTTTTAAAAAACATTTTTTTAATTTTTGTTTTTATTTATTAATTTTAGAAAGGAGAGAGAGGAGAGAGAGAGACAGAGAGAGAGAAGGGGGAGGAGCAGGAAGCATCAACTCCATATGTGCCTTGACCAGGCGAGCCCAGGGTTTCATACAGGCAACCTCAGCATTTCCAGGTCGACGCTTTATCCACTGTACCACCACAGGCCATATAGCTCTTTATTAATGGACCTCAGAACCTTTCCCTAAGTATGCTGTCTGTTGCCACAAGCCCCATCTAAACCCATCACAGGTCCAAAGTCATAGGTCTTGGTGGAGTCAAACACAATCAAGGCCTGTGCTGCTTTGACAGTCCTCTTAGCTGAACCTGAATGCCAGCCATTTTCCCTGAAGATGCTGGGGCCACATGCTTCCCCTGCTTTTTCAGTGGCTGGAAGCTCCATTCTAACTTAAGCTGCTGCCAAAGCTCCAACAAGACTTTAATAGGCTTACCATCTAATTTATTCCCATTGGCCCTGGCTGCCATAAAATCTACCCACATCTGTGTTTGGGTGACTTTTACAGGTCATTTCTCTTGTAAGTCAGGGGTGGGGGGGGAAGCATGAGCATCAGCCCTCACAGCCTGCTGGTTCATGTCTGTTTTAGAGAGCATGATGCCATTCACCCCTATGTCCCACAACTGCAGCAACAAGGCTACCAAGGGTTCAGTGGGTAATTCTGCCCCCAAATCAATCAGTTCTGCCAGGGTGTAGGGTTAGATGACAGAGTACTCCACCACTTGTGGCAGAGGCTGTGCCTGCCCCTGAGGGACTCTTGGTTGCTCGGTTTTTAGCTTCTGGGTGACCATTGGCTGAGCTCTGGGTCTGTGAATGGCAGCTTCAACCCAAGCCTGCCCATTATAAGAGGAGGAGTTGGAAACACCTGCTCTTACTAGCTCAGAACCACTCTGCTGGTATGAATGCTGCTTTGGTGACCATTTCAGCTCCTGCAGTTGCCAGCTCTCAGCCTGAATCTGACACTTGAGCTCTTAAACCTGCAGTTGTTTCTCTAATAGCTGCTGGTGCTAGTGTTCTGCTTCCAGGGGAAACTGGAGCTCATGAACATGTAATTCCTTCTCCAGAGACTGTTCCAATTCCTGGAGCCATTGGTGCTCAGCCTGCATCTCACACAGCAGCCATCAAACCTGGTCGGCCTTTTCCAGTGCTCAATCCAGTTTACACTATCATTGTTGCTTGGTCTGTAGCTCATCCTGAAGCTTTCTATCTTGCTCAGTTTCTCACACAAAGCTCCTGTTTTTTTCTCACAGGATTATAAAAAACACACATCCCATGGTCCCCAACAAGAGAGCCAACAGGAACATCCACTCCTCTATTTCACTCTTCAAGGGTGTCAGCAGTTCCATACCAACCTGCTCTGAATCCTGCCGACTATGCCAGATGTAATGCCAGTAGCTCAAGTCAGGTAGGTCCACATTGGATTTGGGCAGACAGTAGAAAACCTGCAGAGCCAGAAATCATTGGGCCATTCTGTTTAATAGAGTCTACAACACTGGACAAGCACACAAACAGGGGAAAATCACTTCTCAGGCAAAGAAATAGAAAGAAGGACCTCTCACAGTGACGAGCAGGCTTTTTGGCATCCACAATTCCCCTGGGCACAAGCACCCATAGCCTTACATAGGACATACACACATGGCACAGTGATTTTACCCGGTAAGCCAGTGAGCAAGCCTAACACAGCTGCCCCACAATTGGGATCTCAGTAAAGATTTTATGGAGATAGGATTTGAAACAGACTTTTAAAAAGGCATTCTCATAGATAAAATTTGGAGTAAGGTATAGTTGAGGCACTTTGTGTCCAATGGGAAGATGTGTGGTGTATTAGGAGAAATATGGGTTTTGGGTCAGGAATTTTAAGTTCAGATCCAAACTCTACCACTTACTAGCACGTGTCATTGAGGAAGTCACTAAACTTCTCAGCCTCAGTTTGCTAAGGCATAAAATGGGGATGATGATACCAATCATTTGAGAGATTGGATATGAGCAATAACTTAGATCAGTGTTTCCCAACGTGGGGCCCACGCCCCACAGGGGGGCAATTCGATAGTTAAGGGGGGCAATTTGAAAATGGACTCGACATGACTTTAACTCTTTCACCCTGGGCCATTTAAATGCAATGCTAGATATCGGTGCCAAATTTAACAGAAAATGCAATTCTTAAATAATTGCGGTAAATAACTATTAAGTATAATTTCGTTTGACGAGACCAAAATATCACCTGCGTGATTGGCGTCAAGTAAACTTCGTCCTGAGTTCACCACGGAGCATGCTGTCTGCCGCGGGGAACCCCGGATGTTTTAAAAACTCACTAAACAATGCAGTTATTCTCACCTAATTGGCCCATCACAACTTCTGTAGTGTTTCACATCATTCAGTTGGTGTTAATTTGAAATGTAAGTCAAAACTGTTGTAAAAGCTTGTTGATTTAATAAATATACATATATATTGTATAGATATAATTGGTAAGTATTTGATATTATTTTTATCAATATTAAACTCTTTATTAAGTACTTCTTGCATCGGGGCTAGAAATCAATAATATTTTATAAATATTATTGGGGCTATAATAGTGCATGCATGACAATTTTAGTTTTAGAAGCATAACTTTCCAGAAAATTTTGTCAAGTGGAAAAAATAGATACCTTTTGATTTGTGGTGGTAGTGTAGTAAATGTGTTATATACATTTAAATAAATATGAATTTTTAGTATACGTTTACTCTATGTCACATTGAATATATTTTAACACATATTTTAATATTAGTTTTTAATTGATCTTATTTTTATAATAGCCCATAGTAAAATGAGTGGTGCAAGCAAGAAAAAAACTCGTCAATATTCGGAGGAATATTTAAAATTTGGGTTCATACCCGCTGTTCACGATGAGCGGATTACTTTTTGTCTTTTATGCCAGCAATGCTTGACCAACAAATCAATGAAATGAGGTCATCTTGAGGCGCATTTGAAGGCAAAACATAGTGCTCATATTAATTCAGATTTGAGTTACTTTAAAACTTTAAAGAAAAATTTTGAAAAAAGAACAACATTAAAGTCTCTATTTACTGCTCATACTTCAACTAATAATCATGTTCTTGAGGCTAGTTATCAAATTTCTTTATTCATCGCTAAAACTGGAGAAAATCACACTATAGGAGAGAATTTAATAAAACCGTCCATATCAGCATTTCTTAAAACGGTTCTTGAAAAAGATGACAAAGATGTAAAAACTGTGCCACTCAGTAACAATTCTGTTAGCAGAAGAATAGACAAAATGAGTGAGGATATTGAAAAAAAAACTCATTGAAAAGCTGAAAACAAGAAAATTCTCCTTGCAAATGGATGAATCAACTTTGAGAGACAGTGAGGCAGTATTGATAACTTACGTAAGCTATACTGATAAAGGACATTTTGCTGAAGAAATGTTGTTCTGTAAAAGATTAGAAAGCACCACTACCTCCAAAAATATATACAATAAGCTTAAAAACTACTTAGATGTCAATGGTATACCAATGAAAAATATAACATCTTGTGCTGCAGACGGTGCTCCCAATATGATGGGCAAGAAAAATGGCTGCTTAAAATTGATGAAAGATGCAAATCCAGAAATGATTCTTGTGCATTGTGTTATTCATAGGGAAAACTTGGTAGCTAAAAACATCTCGCCTGTTCTGAATGAAGTATTACATACAGTAATAAAGTGTGTTAATGCTATTAAAGCTAGTGCCAAATGTGAGCGTCTTTTCAAGCTATTTTGTGAAGAACAAAATGAAGACCATGTGAGACTTTTACTTCATACTGAAGTAAGATGGCTATCTAAAGGAAACTGTTTGAAAAGATTTATGGAACTGTTTGATACTCTTTGTGATTTTTTAAGCGACAAACCTGAAATGAAGTATCTGTTAACAATAGATGGTAAAGCATTTGTGAGTTATTTAGCCGATATCTTTGAAAAACTAAATATATTAAATAAGCAACTTCAAGGAACAAATAAAACTCTTGTCAATGCAAAAGCAAAGATATTTGGTTTCATTACCAATATTGAGTTATGTAAGAAACATATTAACAACAAAAACTTTAAACAGTTTCTTTGGCTCCAAAAATGTGAAGTAACTGATACCGCTTTACTTGTTATTGTCAATCATTTGAATATTCTATCGGCTGATTTAAAAGAAAGATTTTCTGATTTAAAACAAATTGATTTCCCAACATGGATGATGCAGCCAATGTTAGTGGATTTGTCTGATATATCAAATATGCAGTATCAAGAAGAACTCACAGAATTGCAAAATGATGAGTCAGTTAAAGCTTTATTTAATATCAAAGGAGCGATGGCATGGCTTTGTGAGGAAACAGAAATCAAATACCCAAATTCAACCAAATGTGCAAGAAAACTATTGCTACCGTTTCCATCTTCATTTTTAGCTGAATGTGGATTTAGTGCTGAAAATGATTTACTGGTAAAAAAAAGAAATCGGCTGGATATAACACAACGTGGAGACTTGAGACTAAAGCTAACCAAATTGGAACCTAATATAAAATCTCTGTGCAGCAAGCATCAAGCGCAAGGATCACACTAAATTAAAAGAATAAATTAATATAGAAAAATCTGTATTAAAATTATTTGGAATTTAAATTTCTGTTTTTCATTATATGTTTTGAAATTTTACTTACTGTGTTTTGTTAACAATTTCATAGTGATTTCTTCCTAGAACCTATCATTTATGTTTATTAAGTGAACAAATCAATTTTTTAATGTTAAAAATTATGTATGTTACATAGGGGGGACATAAAAATTTTAGAAAGGTTAAGGTGGGGCATGGCACAAAAAAGGTTGGGAAACACTGCTCTAAACCCTATAAAAACATCAGAGTCAGCATCAGGAGAGTGTTAAGGCAGGATTTGGATGCATTTTTAGGCTCCTTATCTTCTCAAGTTGCTGACAATTTTAATGAAGACACATACTGTACTACTCAGATCCAACTCTGATTGATTGGTAGTGGTAGGCATCTGGAACTCTGACTTGTTTCAGTAACAATTAGTCAGTTTATTTGCACATATGCATTTTCACCTCAGGGAGCCAGGTCCACTTCTGCAGCCCCCAGCTCTGATCTTATACAACATCAGGGTGTCTTACTCTTTCATGGGCTGGCATGAGATTTCTGCTAATCCTGCACTGGTCTGTGGCTCAGTGGTTGAAACCACTGGTTTAGAGCCCATCTTTTGGTGTGGTTTCAGCACCCACAGGATTTTATGCCCTAGTGAGATTTGATTTTAGCAGTTAGTATATACTAGTGTTTCCCAACCTTTTTTGTGCCATGTCCCACCTTAACCTTTCTAAAATTTTTATGTCCCTCTGTCTTGTCCCTTAACTTGTCCCACTATTCCCACAGCTTCTCCTTCAACACATGCTCACAGCAGAGATTCCAGTAAGTCCCTCAGTGTAGTCCCCTCACTTCTCTAATTCCAAGGTATATCCTAAAGCTAGCTGGAAGGACCTTTCAAATTATTTCTTCTGCTTATCAGACCAGAAATTTGCTACCTGTAATTAACAGAATTAGAAACCCATAGAATATGGTTGTTTTCTACTAATAATTCATTTGATTCAGGATTTACTAAAGGTAGAAAACCTCTACCTACTTACAAAAGGAATTGAGGTGACATACTTGTGAGTAGCTATAGATAAAATGAATGGGGGGAAGGTAAGCATGGTTATAAAACAGTAATCCTTATGGGGTTATAACTGTTCTGTATGTTAACTATCAACTTCAATATCTTACATGTGATATTGTATTATACTTTTTCCAAGATGTCACCTTAGGAGAAAGTGGGTATAGTCTGTATTATTTCTTGAAACTGCATATGAATGTACAATTATATCAAAATGAAAAGCTTAATTAAAATGAATACATGGAAATAGTAAATGTTAGGCAATTTTGGAATTTGCTGATAAAAGTCTTGTGTACACAAGCTGAAAGTCCATTAAGCTTTATCTGAAAATGACTGAATTGATGTGCTGATAAGGAAAGTTCAGATAAGACACATATTAGTTAGGCAGTTTCTAGTAAGGAAAATGAAAAGCCAAAAGAAGCATAGTATCAGAACCTTCTAGAACTTGCCAGAGTTTAAACTATTCAACCTGACAATAATACAAAGAGATCTCCTCAGAGCAAAAGAGTTGATTATTTTAGTCCGTGTACTGTCTATATCAGGGGTCCCCAAACTTCTTACACAGGGGGCCAGTTCACTATCCCTCAGACCGCTGTAGGTCCAGACTATAAAAAAAAACTGTGAACAAATCCCTATGCACACTGCACATATCTTATTTTAAAGTAAAAAAACAAAACAGCAACAAATACAATATTTAAAATAAAGAACAAGTAAATTTAAATCAACAAACTGACCAGTATTTCAATGGGACCTATGGGCCTGCTTTTGGCTAATGAGATGGTCAATGTGCTCCTCTCACTGACCACCAATGAAAGAGGTGCCCCTTCCGGAAGTGCGGTGGGGGCAGGATAAATGGCTTCAGGGTGCTGCATGTGGCCCGTGGGCCATAGTTTGGGGACCCCTGGTCTATATCATAGTGATAACTATAGGTTCAAAAGAATAATATTTCCTTTCTATCACATTATATTTATAAGTATAGTGTGTGAAAAAGCAAAATGAATCTCTCATATTCTGTTATAAGTCATTTGTGATAAAACATGATTAAAAGTCAAGATGCCTGATGACCAGAGAAAGAAGTAATAGGCTACAATAAAAAGTCAACTAAATAAATCCATAACATAACTTAGAACACTTATTGACAACTGCAATCCTCTGAGTAATGATTCTAAGTTACCCTCTTCACATGTACATTCAACTGAAATTAATCATAATTACTTTTAGTATAGCCGTGAACTATCATTAGTGATGATGACGATTACGTTCAATGTTATTGACTGCATGACTGATAACACTATTAATAAATTAGACTGAAGGTTTTATCTAAAATTAATATTCTAATGGACAGAAGTAAAATGTCTTCAGTGAGAGGCTTAGAGCTACTCACAGACTGCCAGTATTGTCTGATATGAATTCTGATGGTTTAAGGTGGCTAATCTAAAAGATGATAAATCTGCAATTCAACGAACACTCAGGCCCCTTCTCTGAGTGAAAATGAAGGATATCCTTATACTTCCCACTTCCACTAATTAGCCAATGCTTCTAGCTTCCTAAAAAAAGACCCCAAGAGCTGGCACTGGAGGCACCCAATTAACTGAGAAAGATTCAGGTCAGGTCAATGTTTTAGAATAAAGATCTTTCCAGAAATGCCAAGTCACAGAGTAAAGAACAGGAAGAGCTTGTGCTCACCCAACTGAAATCGGCCATCTGAGCCAGGAAGGGGCCAGGTTCAGAATCCAACCTCAAGCTCACAGGACACAGCCAAGGATGAGTATGTGCCCATTTTCCTTTCTCCATCTCTTCCCCCAAAGCCTTCACTTAATTTTTGTCTTGAACTGTTTGATGGCAAGTCATCCAGGCCTTTTTTTTTAGATAAAGTACAAATGAAAGAATAAAATAGTGGTCAATAATGCACAGGACTTGGTTGCTGCCTTAAAGATCCCCTGGTTAGCTAAAAGCATCTTAAGTTGTGAGGTTGTGAGTAACCATTAATCTATCTATCATTTGGACATGTGTATTTCTGGAGAATTGTCCTGATTAGCCATCTGATCCCAGCTAGCAGTTGTCTCTGAAAAGAGAGATGTACTGTTTAGAAAACTATCCCTATACCCTCTGTTTCTCAAAGATAGTGTCAGATTATAAGAGTTGACCTGAATCAAGCAGCATCCTTATCACTAAATGCCTACATAGAGTTAACATATTCAATGATTTTATCTTTTCAAGTAATCTAAACTAAAATCATTGAATATTTTAAGTCTACCTATTTCCAAAAAGATTAAGCATGTTCATTACTTGTAACTAATTGTAGATAAAAATGGATGGGGGGAAGAATAAAAGTTAGCTTTTAAAAATTTTCTCATAAATCATTGTCAATACATGCAGAAAAGTGAAAAAAAACACTTCAGTTGAAAATGACTGAACTGATTTAATGAGAAAAGTAAAGTAGTCGAAACATAGGCTATTCAGTCAATTTTCAGTGGAGTAAATGGGAACAAGAGAGCAAGGAGGTGAAACACTAAGAACAATGGGAAAGAAGAGCTCAAGTCTACCTCCTCAGTGCCTTTGTATGTGTCATTCTTCCCACTGGAAAACCCTTTGCACAATTTTCACACCCACAGTGGATGTGTCTCTATTGCTTATTAAGTCTTTATGTTTGTATTCCTTGTTCCTCCTGATGTTGATACACTCTTTTTGTTATTAAAAGGAAATTGAGGCAAAAAAGATGCAGTGGAGGTCAAGTATAGGTGAGTCTTGATATGGTTTTCCTTGGCTGGTGATGGGATATCTTGAGATGTGTAAGAGGATCTGTAGTTTAGACTGAAACCTACAGTGGAAGAGCAGATGAAAAAATAGCAGAGGTGAATGAGATGAAATCCTCTTGCCTGTTTCCAGAAGCAATTGGTGTGACCAAGGGGCCTGAGCATAATGTCATTATGGGAAAAGAGAGCCGGGAGTAAACCAAAAGAGACTTAACTCCATGTGAGTGAAAGTAAAGAGACAGGGATGGCACCCATGGATTAACTCTTCCCAATATGTACCCATAAATAGATGGCTAGATTTAGCAAATAAACATAAAGGACCCTAAATTTGAATTTCTGATAAACAATAGCTGATTTTTAGCATAAGTATATCCCAAATATGGAATGGGACATACTTATACTAAAAAATAAATAAAATGTTGTTTATTTGAAATTCAAATTTAACTGGACAACTTTACCTAGGAGTATTTAAGAACTTAAATATTGGAGTCAGAAATGGGTCTGAAAACAGCTCCACTGGGCAAGTCACTTAATTTTGTGTGTATTTGCCCCAGTTTCCTCACCTCTAATATAAGCCCACTGTAATTATCAGAGAAGGTTTGTTTGTTACTATATAGAAGTCCATCAGGAGGCACAATAACTGGATCAGAAAGATGGCAGTAAACAACTTGTTCAGCTTCAATTGTGATCTTTATACAAATGAGCCCCAAAAGTCTATCTATAATAGACTTTTCTTCCCTTAGCTGCTGATAGACCAACTTCCTTAGCATCTCAGACTGTTCATGGCAAACACAATGTTTTCTCCAGAAGCTGTAAGTCTTCAAGACAACATTATATTTGTTCACAGAACCACCTTTCCCTCAGGCTCAAAATCTATGAGTCATCTCTGCCACTTCCTATCTAATATCCTATCTTCACATCTAATATCTTTGGTTAAATTAACTATTCTAGGTTGCATCTTAATTTATTTTCAATACTGAAAGTGTATGAAATTCTAACTTGCCATTATAGCCATGATCTTCTTGGTACATACACAGATGCTACTTATTTCATCAACACTTCTTTTAAAAGCAGGAGACATTTTTATTGATTTTGGTGTAAATACCATAGCCATGGTTTTCTTCATACATACATAATTTTATATATATTATTTATGGCTATTGGGAAGCTCAGAGACCTTGGATCTTGTTAGGGCAAAATTTATCCTCAGGGCTCAACAATGACTCTTCCCAACCCTTCCTCAGGCAGTATGTGATGAACTGTACTTAACCTTTACATTGATCAAACAGGAACCCATTACCAATGGAGGCAGGAACTGAACCAGAAGAAACCAGAAGTTCAGGCTGGAGGCATGGTAACCAGCAACAACAGAAACTGTCAGAAGAAGGTAGTAGAGTAACACTAACCCTCTCAGCCCTGCTTGGCACTGACTCAGGCCACCTGCATTCAGGTGTTTGCAATAAATCCTCTTTTCTACACTTTGGGCTCTGTATGGGTGATGAAACTCCTGCCAGGACCCAGACCTCTCATTTGGTGCCAAAACTTGGAAGACCTGTGGTAGTGGATAAGGTAGCCATTGCAGGCCCTCAGATTCCTTCCGGGTCTTCTTTGGACTGCACAGAAAGACCTTCAACCTTCAGACACAAGGACTTCATTCACTCCCTCTCATCTGTCTGCATTTCATCAACAGCAGTCACTAATTCACAGTGTAAGTCTGACTTTCTTTCCCCTTCTGCTTCCATCCAGGCTGTTCTGTCTTTTAATTAGGACCAGGTCCCCTCTCACTATCAGTGACTTTAGAAATCCAGCGCTGGTCAGAGCAAGCCCTCCAGGAGCCAGGCTACCTCAATTCATCCTACATTTTGGGAGCTTGGTGTAAGTGAGTTTTCCCCCACCCCTGCACCTACTTAGAGAATGAGGATGCTCTTTCTCTGAGTAAAGTACTCCATTTAAGGAAGGGAAGAAACTTAGACTCTCTTCACTCTGGGGACTGCTCCATCTGCTATTCCTTAAAAACTTAGAAACCTTTGGGTTGGTCCAAGATCTCTGGTCTAAATGCCTAATTTTTAATCGGAATATGGCTTGTCCATAATATAAATTAGACAGTGGTTCCTGGTGGCTAGACAATAGAACTTTTTTTTTTGGTATTTTTCTGAAGTAAGAATATGGGAGGCAGAGAGATAGACTCCTGCATGCACCTGACCAGGATCCACCTAGAAAGCCCACTAGGAGGTGGTGCTCTGCCCATCTGGGGCATTGCTCCATTGCAACTGGAGCCATTCTAGTGCCTGAGCCAACTATGTCCAAGGGAACCTTGGCTGTATGAGGGAAAGAGAGAGACAGAGAGAAAAGAGAGAGGGAAGGGCAGAGAAGTGGATGGGCACTTCTCCTGTGTGTCCTGGCTGGGAATCAAACATGTGACATCTGCATGCCAGGCCAATGTTCTACCACTGAACATACTGGCCAGGGCTGAGAATGGAACTTTTGATTTAAACATTATTACTGACCTTGACAAATTTTGCAGACCAGAGGAAAAATAGTTTGAAGTCCCCTCCATCCTAGCCTTCTTATCACTCACTCAGATTGTAGCAGGAAGTGACCCAGAGGTAAGAAACTCAGATAACTTAATTAACGAAGGAAGGAGAATTTATTAAATGCCAGCAGAGCATGCGGGATAGTAGCTCCAAAAACACATGCTCTCTGAATTAGATTTTCTCACAGGTTATATACCTTTGCATTATCTAAGCAATGGGCACGTGATTTCTTTGTTTCAGGTTTCCCAGGACTCAAGGAGAGGGGTGAGGGAGTTTCAATGATGTCAGCAAGGAATAAGGGATTTCCAGATCACTGATTGTAGCTACACACAGATCCTGCTTTTCTTGTTTTGTGTTGCAAGCAGCTTCAAGCAACCATTTAGAGAATTATGGGATGTGGTTAATTTATAACTGGCTGACTCAGTTATCCCTGCTGGCTCTTTTTCCTTGTATTCTTCTGGTTTCTCCCTTCTCAAAGCAGAAGGCAGGCTTGCTCCCTCCTCAAGATCATGACCTGCCTTTTGTGACTCCTGTTCTCCTTCACAAATTTTCTTCCTCCACTTTGAGCTGCCAAGGCCCATGGCCAAGAAAGAAACTACCTCTGTCTTTGCCTTTGATCTGGCAGACCACCAGCTTCCCACAGCCTCTCCTTCTGCCCCTTCTGAGGGGCTGCCACAATACCCTCTTCTGCCTTCCTCTTTTTCTTCTTCTTCTTCTTCTGGGCCATATCCACTGCTCCAGACCATTCCTTTGCACACTAGGTTGGATACTACTTTGGGCCCCTACTCTTCTTTCACCTCTACCCTGGTCTTGGAGTGTCCTCTCAGGGAGGTGGCCAGAGCAGAGGAGATTGTCCGAGTACATATCCCTTTCTCCTTATCTGATCTATCCAAAATAAACAAAAGGCTAAGCTCCTTCACAGAGGACCCTACCACCTATATCAATAAATTTGAATGTCTCACTCAATCATATTAGCTAACCTGAAATGATTTACATATAATCCTATCCTCAACCCTACAGCCTGAGGAGAAGGATCATGTCTGGCGATGTGCCCAAGCTAATGCTAACACCATTCGTTGACAAGCCCCTAATAAACTGATCAGCAATAAGGCTGTACCCATTAAGGATCCCCAGAGGAATTATCAAGATGATGGTGCTAGTCACTGAACATGGGATCACAGGATCCTTTGCCTCTTTAAGAGCCTTAAGAAGACCTCACAAAAAGCAATCAATTATGAAAATCTCTCAGAAATCATACAAGATCACCATGAGAACCCAGTCACTTTCTTGTCTCACCTAAAGGTGGCCATAAGAAAGTACACTAACCTTGACCCCTCTAGCCTGGAGGAATCAATTATTCTAAATCTGAGGTTCATCTCCCAGACCACCCCAGACATCAGGCAAAAGTTACAAAAGTTCAAAGTTAGCCCTCCAATTCCACAATGAGAACTCCTTAACCTGGTCTTCAAGTCTTTATTAACCGGGATGAAGAAGCTAAACAGCAGTATGTGGCTGAGTACCAAATGCTTGTCTTCAACATCAGAGGTCCTGATATGGATTTGCAAAACTTTTCGAAGGGGCAGAAGAAGAGCACACAACAAAAGACACCTGTAGGACCACCCAGTCCTTGCTTCAAGTGCAGTCAGCCTGGCCACTGGGCAAAACAGTGCCCTAACCCTCAACCTCCACCTAAGCCATGCCCCCAATGTGGGGGGCCACATTGGAAAACAGACAGTGGACAGGCCACATAAGGCCAGTCCTCATCCTTTCCACAGGCTGGTAGAGGGGGGAGCCCTGGCCCTAACCTCATTTGTTTAACAGCAGAAGACTCAAGGTGCCTGGGAACAGATGCCCCACTGTCATCACTACTTCCAAACCATGGGTAACACTGATGGTGGCAGGTAGGCCAGTTTCATTTCTTATTGACACAGGGGCAACCTACTCTGCCCTCTTTGATTATTGGGGTCTGCTCCAGTCATCAGAGGTCTCAGTTGTGAGGATTGATAGCCGCATTTCCCAACCACAGGTCACCTGTCCCCTAGCTTGAAGACTTGGGGTTCACACCTTCCTACATGCTGTCTTAGTGCTCCCTACTTGCCCAACACTCTTGCGAAGCTGAGATATCTTGTCCAAAGTAAGAGTGACCCTATCTTTTTCCAGATTAGGGACAGACAATTTCTCTTACTTACTCTGTCTCTTATAAGAGCCAGCTAGTCATGGGAAAGATTCCCTCCCAATATCCCCTGAGCTTGTGAACCCCCTCATATGGTACACCACTTCCCCATCCCTGCCTATAACAGTAAAGCTCTCTACTAATCTTACTGTATGCATTAATGTTCCACTGACTGTGCTTCACACTAACCTCCTCCATCCTTATGTCCACCCCAAAGATTCCCTTAGATGCCTTTCCCCATACATGTATTACATAAATTCCCTAAGGTCTCACATTTGTGGCTGTGGTTATAATGCTACTGTGAACATCTTTGATTGGGGGACAACTCTTAACACCACTGACTGTAAACAGGGAAAAACTCTAAACCTTAATGCTTTTTTTTTCTATATGTTTTTATCACTTCTTTTTCTTGCTGCTGCTTCCCCTATGTGCCTAGTAATCCTTGGTCTATTTATATTTTATAGAGAAGGATGGAGGAACTAGTGTGGATTTCCTCTGCTATTCTTAAAAGTTGGTTTATTCTCCTTAAAGCTATCACCTGAGTGGATGGCTGGCTGAGACGTCTGCCTAGGGCAGGATGCTTTGGTTGCTGACTTGCTCTAGGGTTATCCTGTGCTTGGGCTTTGGGTTCCCTGTGCCATAGGACTGCCTTTCTTTGGGAAGACTACTCCTACTAGAAGCCTTGGCTTTCCCCACATCATTTGTTCTTTCAGCTATCTGGATTTTCAGCTGATGATTAATGTCTGTTTATCTATGTGGCGGTGGGGAAAGCAGATGGTGTGCCAGTCAGCACAGTTCCAGGTACAGACCTTCAATTACCACCACTGGCTTCAGCCCACTTCTCACTTCTGTTCTACCTTGTACCTGCTGGCCCAGCACCCACCCAGAGCCACCAAGTGTTCCAGGGCACATTGGCTGTCTGGATTCCTACAAGCAGCACTACCCAAGCTCACTTGGTTTCTACTCTTAATGGGTCACATATTCTGTGTTCTCCTGCTTCTTCTCTTTGGACCCTGCATCCTACAGTTACTTACATGACTCCTACAAGATAAGATAAGAGCCCCAGTCAATCAAACCATAAGTCAGTTTGAACTCACGCAGACTCAAGGAGGACAACAGATTTAGAGTTCTTTTCTTCCAGGTTGCCTATGATGCCTGATGTCCCACAGGAACTAGCAAAATAGAAACCGCACCCTCTTTCTCCTTTCTCTTCTCTTCTTTTTTTCTTTCTTTCTTTCTTTCTTTCTTTCTTTCTTTCTTTCTTTCTTTCTTTCTTTCTTTCTTTCTTTCTTTCTTTCTTTCCTTCTTTCTTTCTTTCTTCTTTCTCTCTTTCTTTCTTCTTTCTTTTCTTTTCTTTTCTTTTCTTTCTTTCTTTCTTTCTTTCTTTCTTTCTTTCTTTCTTTCTTCTTTCTTTTTTTTGAAAGAGACAGAGAGTCAGAGAGAGAGAGACAAATAGGGACAGAGAAATGAGAAG
Source organism: Saccopteryx bilineata (assembly GCF_036850765.1). NCBI lineage: Eukaryota > Metazoa > Chordata > Mammalia > Chiroptera > Emballonuridae > Saccopteryx > Saccopteryx bilineata. Next base: position 2,775,843 of record NC_089502.1, read on the forward strand.
CATTAATTCTTTGTTGGGCCACCTTACTGATTGCTTTCCCATATGTGCCTTGATGGGGGAGGGGGCCTACAGATGAGTGAATGACATTTTGTTCAAGTCAGCAACGTAGGGCTCAAGCCAGTGACCTTGGGCTTCAAGCCAACAACCTTTAGGCTCAAGCTGGTGACCCTGTGCTCAAGTTCAAGACAGCAATCTTAGAATGTTAAAAATAGGTTCTCCACGTTCCAGTCCCATGCACTTTCCAATGTCCACTGCCAGGTCAAGCTCTTCCTTTCTTTATTATAACCAACCACACAGGAATATTAGAGCAAAATGTATCCTCACATGTGTGTGCGTGTATATATGTGTGTGTGTGTATATATATATATATATATACACACACACACACATACACTATATGTTAACATACATAACATATATATATATACATATATATATATACACACACACACACACACACACACACCTTGACTATTGGGAAGGTCATGGACCTTGTATCTTGTTAGTGCAAAATGTATCCCCAGGGCTCAAAACTGCCCCCTCCAGACCCTTCCTCAGAAAGTACGTGAAGAACTGTAGTTAACCTTTAAGTTAAACAGGAGCCTTTTAACAATGGAGGCAGGAATTGAAACAGAAGAATACCACAGGCCAGGGCTGGAGGCCTGGTAACCAGCTTAAACAGAAATTGTCAGAAGTAGGCAGCAGAGTACAATACTAACCCTCTCAACCCTACTTGGCACTGACTCTTTTATCAAACTGAGCCCACCTGCATTCAGGTACTTGCAATAAATCCTCTTTTCTAGACTTTGGGCTCTGCATGCTTGATGTACCTCCTTCTGTATCTTGGATCTTTCTGATATGACCTAAAGGCCTGAGTTTTATTTGGTTGCTCCTCTTTATGAAAAATCAATATATATAACACAGACTTAAAGACTCATCCATATTCTTAATCACATCAAATATGGTTCAAGGAAATCTGCATCCAATTGCTTTTGCAACTGTACCATACTATACACCAACACAAAATATCCACCAGTCCACAAACATACCCTTCATTTTCTACCTCTTGCTCCTTTTACTTTTGGTACTCCTTCCAATTCACATTTTGAATCATTGCATCAATTGATGTAAAATACCTTAGACTATCTAAGTCAGCGTTTCCCAAACTTTTTTGTGTCATGCCCCACCTTAAACCTTTCTAAAATTTTTATGTCCCCCCCTATGTAACATACATAATTTTTAACATTAAAAAATTGATTTGTTCACTTAATAAACATAAATGATAAGTTCTAGGAAGAAATCACTATGAAATTGTTAACAAAACACAGTAAGTAAAATTTCAAAACATATAATGAAAAACAGAAATTTAAATTCCAAATAATTTTAATACAGATTTTTCTATATTAATTTATTCTTTTAATTTAGTGTGATCCTTGCGCTTGATGCTTGCTGCACAGAGATTTTATATTAGGTTCCAATTTGGTTAGCTTTAGTCTCAAGTCTCCACGTTGTGTTATATCCAGCCGATTTCTTTTTTTTTACCAGTAAATCATTTTCAGCACTAAATCCACATTCAGCTAAAAATGAAGATGGAAACGGTAGCAATAGTTTTCTTGCACATTTGGTTGAATTTGGGTATTTGATTTCTGTTTCCTCACAAAGCCATGCCATCGCTCCTTTGATATTAAATAAAGCTTTAACTGACTCATCATTTTGCAATTCTGTGAGTTCTTCTTGATACTGCATATTTGATATATCAGACAAATCCACTAACATTGGCTGCATCATCCATGTTGGGAAATCAATTTGTTTTAAATCAGAAAATCTTTCTTTTAAATCAGCCGATAGAATATTCAAATGATTGACAATAACAAGTAAAGCGGTATCAGTTACTTCACATTTTTGGAGCCAAAGAAACTGTTTAAAGTTTTTGTTGTTAATATGTTTCTTACATAACTCAATATTGGTAATGAAACCAAATATCTTTGCTTTTGCATTGACAAGAGTTTTATTTGTTCCTTGAAGTTGCTTATTTAATATATTTAGTTTTTCAAAGATATCGGCTAAATAACTCACAAATGCTTTACCATCTATTGTTAACAGATACTTCATTTCAGGTTTGTCGCTTAAAAAATCACAAAGAGTATCAAACAGTTCCATAAATCTTTTCAAACAGTTTCCTTTAGATAGCCATCTTACTTCAGTATGAAGTAAAAGTCTCACATGGTCTTCATTTTGTTCTTCACAAAATAGCTTGAAAAGACGCTCACATTTGGCACTAGCTTTAATAGCATTAACACACTTTATTACTGTATGTAATACTTCATTCAGAACAGGCGAGATGTTTTTAGCTACCAAGTTTTCCCTATGAATAACACAATGCACAAGAATCATTTCTGGATTTGCATCTTTCATCAATTTTAAGCAGCCATTTTTCTTGCCCATCATATTGGGAGCACCGTCTGCAGCACAAGATGTTATATTTTTCATTGGTATATCATTGACATCTAAGTAGTTTTTAAGCTTATTGTATATATTTTTGGAGGTAGTGGTGCTTTCTAATCTTTTACAGAACATTTCTTCAGCAAAATGTCCTTTATCAGTATAGCGTACATAAGTTATCAATACTGCCTCACTGTCTCTCAAAGTTGATTCATCCATTTGCAAGGAGAATTTTCTTGTTTTCAGCTTTTCAATGAGTTTTTTTTTCAATATCCTCACTCATTTTGTCTATTCTTCTGCTAACAGAATTGTTACTGAGTGGCACAGTTTTTACATCTTTGTCATCTTTTTCAAGAACCGTTTTAAGAAATGCTGATATGGACGGTTTTATTAAATTCTCTCCTATAGTGTGATTTTCTCCAGTTTTAGCGATGAATAAAGAAATTTGATAACTAGCCTCAAGAACATGATTATTAGTTGAAGTATGAGCAGTAAATAGAGACTTTAATGTTGTTCTTTTTTCAAAATTTTTCTTTAAAGTTTTAAAGTAACTCAAATCTGAATTAATATGAGCACTATGTTTCGCCTTCAAATGTGCCTCAAGACGACCTCGTTTCATTGATTTGTTGGTCAAACATTGCTGGCATAAAAGACAAAAAGGAATCCACTCATCGTGAACAGCGGGTATGAACCCAAATTTTAAATATTCCTCCGAATATTGACGAGTTTTTTTCTTGCTTGCACCACTCATTTTACTATGGGCTATTATAAAAATAAGATCAATTAAAAACTAATATTAAAATATGTGTTAAAATATACTCATTGTGATGTAGAGTAAACGTATACTAAAAATTTATATTTATTTAAATGTATATAACACATTTACTACACTACCACCACAAATCAAAAGGTATCTATTTTTTCCACTTGACAAAATTTTCTGGAAAGTTATGCTTCTAAAACTAAAATTGTCGTGCATGCACTATTATAGCCCCAATAATATTTTTTTAAATAAATTTTTATTAATGGTAATGGGATGACATTAATAAATCAGGGTACATATATTCAAAGAAAACATGTCTAGGTTATTTTGTCATTAAATTATGTTGCATACCCCTCGCCCAAAGTCAGATTGTCCTCCACCACCCTCTATCTAGTTCTCTGTGCCCCTCCCCCTCCCCCTAACTCTCTCCCTCCCTCCCTCCTGCTTCCTCCCTCCCTCCACCCCTGGTAACCACCACACTCTTGTCCATGTCTCTTAGTCTCGTTTTTATGTTCCACCAATGTATGGAATCATGTAGTTCTTGTTTTTTTCTGATTTACTTATTTCACTCCGTATAATGTTATCAAGATCCCACCATTTTGCTGTAAATGATCTGATGTCATCATTTCTTATGGCTGAGTAGTATTCCATAGTGTATATGTGCCACATCTTCTTTATCTAGTCTTCTATTGAAGGGCTTTTTGGTTGTTTCCATGTCCTGGCCACTGTGAACAGTGCTGCAATGAACATGGAGCTACATGTGTCTTTATGTATCAATGTTTCTGAGGTTTTGGGGTATATACCCAGTAGAGGGATTGCTGGGTCATAAGGTAGTTCTATTTGCAGTTTTTTGAGGAACCACCATACTTTCCTCCATAATGGTTGTACTACTTTACAGTCCCACCAACAGTGGATGAGAGTTCCCTTTTCTCCGCAGCCTCTCCAACATTTGCTATTACCCGTCTTGTTGATAATAGCTAATCTAACAGGGGTGAGGTGGTATCTCATTGTAGTTTTGATTTGCATTTCTCTAGTAACTAATGAAGCTGAGCATCTTTTCATATATCTGTTGGCCATTTGTATCTCTTCCTGGGAGAAGTGTCTGTTCATGTCCTCTTCCCATTTTTTTTATTGGATTGTTTGTTTGTTTGTTGTTGAGTTTTATGAGTTCTTTGTAAATTTTGGATATTAGTCCCTGATCTGAGCTGTTGTTTGAGAATATCATTTCAAATTTAGTTGGCTGTCTGTTTATTTTGATATCAGTTTCTCTTGCTGAGCAAAAGCTTTTTATTCTGATGTAGTCCCATTCATTTATCTTTGCCTTCACTTCTCTTGCCATTGGAGTCAAGTTCATAAAATGTTCTTTAAAACCCAGTTCCATGATTTTAGTACCTATGTCTTCTTCTATGTACTTTATTGTTTCAGGTCTTATATTTAGGTCTTTGATCCATTTTGAATTAATTTTAGTACACGGGGACAGGCTGTAGTCGAGTTTCATTCTTTTGCATGTGGCTTTCCAGTTTTCCCAACACCATTTGTTGAAGAGGCTTTCTTTTCTCCATTGTGTGTTGTTGGCCCCTTTATCAAAGATTATTTGACCGTATATATGTGGTTTTATTTCTGGGCTTTCTATTCTGTTCCATTGTTCTGAGTGTCTATTTTTCTGCCAATACCATGCTGTTTTGATTATCATTAGCCCCAATAATATTTATAAAATATTATTGATTTCTAGCCCTGATGCAAGAAGTACTTAATAAAGAGTTTAATATTGATAAAAATAATATCAAATACTTACCAATTATATCTATACAATATATATATATGTATATTTATTAAATCAACAAGCTTTTACAACAGTTTTGACTGACATTTCAAATTAACACCAACTGAATGATGTGAAACACTACAGAAGTTGTGATGGGCCAATTAGGTGAGAATAACTGCGTTGTTTAGCGAGTTTTTAAAACATCCAGGGTTCCCCGCAGCAGACAGCACGCTCCGTGGTGAACTCAGGACGAAGTTTACTTGACGCCAGTCACCAAGGTGATATTTTGGTCTCGTCAAACGAAATTATACTTAATAGTTATTTACCGCAATTATTTAAGAATTGCATTTTCTGTTAAATTTGGCACCGGTATCTACCATTGCATTTAAATGGCCCGGGGTGAAAGAGTTAAAGTCATGTCGAGTCCATTTTCAAATTGCCCCCCTTAACTATCAAATTGCCCCCCTGTGGGGCGTGAGCCCCACGTTGGGAAACACTGGTATATACCCTGCCTCGCTTATTATGAGGGCTTAAAATCAGCTAGGTATGCCCTGGCCGGTTGGCTCAGTGGTAGAGCGTTGGCCTGGCATGCAGAAGTCCCGGGTTCAATTCCCGACCAGGGCACACAGGAGAGGTGCCCATCTGCTTCTCCACCCTTCCCCCTCTCCTTCCTCTCTGTCTCTCTCTTCCCCTCCCGCAGCTGAGGCTCCATTGGAGCAAAAGATGGCCCAGGTGCTGGGGATGGCTCCTTGGCCTCTGCCCCAGGCGCTAGAGTGGCTCTTGTCGTGACAGAGCGACGCCCCAGATGGGCAGAGCATCGCCCCCTGGTGGGCGTGCTGGGTGGATCCCGGTCGGGCACATGCGGGAGTCTGTCTGACTGCCTCCCCATTTCCAGCTTCAGAAAGAAAAAAAAAATTAGCTAGGTAGCTACCTAGTTTAATATGATAGATGATAGATAGATAGATAGATGATAGATAGATGTTAGATGATAGATAGATAGATAGATAGATGATAGATAGATAGATAGATGATACATAGATAGACAAATAGATTGATACATAGATGGAAAGAAATGAACTTCAGCAATTCCAGCAGAGGGAGGCTGCAGAAGGCAAGGGCTTACAGTTTATAACAATTCAAAACTTCTTTATCCTTGGAGAGTAGTACAAGGAGCATATACCATTCAAGATATCAGTAAGCAGATCAGTGCAGCTTCATGTCACTGTGAATATTTTCAGAGCTCTGAAAAATTTGTAACTGGCCAAAAAATTCCTGAGTAGTCTTGTTCAGCATCAAAAAGCTTCATTAACGTCTTCAATCTGCATAATGAAATCTGGATCTATTTTTATGCCTGTATTGTTGTTTCAACCAGTAACCAAAGTCTCTAGAGAATTCAATGAATTAAAATGTGATCTAAAATAAAAAATCAAGAGTGAAGAGTCATCAATCATAAAATCAAAAAGAGAGATTATTTTGGGAGCAAAAATTATTTGAATACCAAAGAAACATTGCAAATTAACAAAAATATGTTTGTAGCTTGTAGGCCAGGGAACAAATAAAAAACTCAATCCTATAAAATTTATTTTTATTTTAAATTCTCCTCCACTTCATTGATTTTTTGAAATTCAAGTTTGATTCCCTGAGACTATAAACCCTGGTTTTTTGTTATCTATTTTTTCTGTGTTTCTCCCTATATTTTCTCCATATTTCCCCCTCAGTTTTATTGCAAAATAATAATATCCATTTGGAAGAAGTGCTCCACACTTAAACTTTTTCCCATGCTCTGTCTTTGCCAAATCAGATTGTCATATAGCAGAGGCCTTATTTAGTGAGTCCCTGTTGAGATAGCCTGAGTAATTTACCAAACAGCCTTTAAGTTCCAATGGCTTCCATGATAAATATTTATTTCTGAGTCACACAAAGATATTGTTGATGTTCTTCAGTAGTCAGTTGTCCTGGCAGCTCCTACAAATGATGACTTAAGAATAAAGCTTCCTTCCATCTTGTGTTGCTGTCATGTTCATAATGAGTCTCCATGGTAACTTCAGAATAGGAAATAAGTGCAAGAATGGAATACTTGAATCTGGAAGTGGTACATATTCCACTTCTGCTTTTATTTCATTGGCCAGAACAAGTTACACAGTCTGATAAGATGCAAGATGGACTGAGAAATATAGCCCTGCTTGGGCACTCACTTCCCAAAGTCAGTAGAACACTTCGGTGCAGGGTTCCCCAAACTATGGCCCACAGGCCGCATGCAGCCCCTGAGGCCATTTATCCGGCCCCTGCGGCACTTCCAGAAGGGGCACCTCTTTCATTGGTGGTCAGTGAGAGGAGCATAGTTCCCATTGAAATACTGGTCAGTTTGTTGATTTAAATTTCCTTGTTCTTTATTTTAAATATTGTATTTGTTCCTGTTTTGTTTTTTTACTTTAAAATAAGATATGTGCAGTGTGCATAGGGATTTGTTCATAGTTTTTTTTTTTTATAATCTGGCCCTCCAACGGTCTGAGGGACAGTGAACTGGCCCCCTGTGTAAAAAGTTTGGGGACCCCTGCTTTGGCGTATTGCTGGGTGTTTCTTTTTTACCATTCTTTGGAATCATTGTTCCATGAGAGTGCCTCAGCTCTCTGATCCATCCCTAAGTGATCTGCTTTGGTTCCTATTCCAGCTGAAGTATGTGTAATCAAACAATTCTACTCAAGTCAAAGCTACCAATGAGCTATGCAATGCTTTTTCTTTTTAAAAATTTATTTTTAATTTACTATGTTGACATATTTTGAAGTGTCTCACTAAATATAACACCCTCTACACACCACATTGTGCCCTCATGCCCCATGAAAAGTCTCTTTCCACCCATTTCACACCATTTTCCCCAGTCCCACTACTTCCATCCCCTTTCCTTCTGGCTATTGCTACCCTGTTTTCTATATCTATATGTTATGAATATATCATTTGACTGATTCCTTCACCATCTTTGATTTTGTCTCCTCTTTTCCCTTCCCTCTGACCGCTGTCTATCCATTCCTTGTGACCCTGCCTCTCTTTCTATTTTGATCTTCAATTTATTGTGTTTATTACATTCCACATATAAGTGAGATTATATGATATTTGTCTTTCTTTGCTTGACTTATTTCACTTAGCATAATAATCTTGAGGTCCACCCATACCATCGCAAAAGGTAAGATTTTGTTTTCTTTCATAGCCACATAGTATTCCATTTTGTAAATGTACCACAGTTTTTTATCCATTCTTTCACTGATGGACAGTTGGGCTGTTTCCAGATCTTGACTACTGCAAACAATGCTAAATGGACATGGGAGTGTGTATCTTCTTTTGAATTAGTGTTTTAAGATTCTTAGAATATATTCCTAGAAGTGGGATAGCTAGGTCAAAAGGCAGTTTTATTTTGCATTTTTTGAGGAATCTCCATACTGTTTTCCACAGTGGCTACACCAGTCTGCATTCCCACCAGCACTTCAGGAGGGTTCCCTTTTCTCCACATCCTAGCAAACACTCATTTCATGATGATTTATTAATAAAAGCCATTCTGCCGAGTGTGAGGTGGTATTTTATTGTGGGTTTAATTTGAATTTCTCTAAAGATGAGTGGCATTAAATTGTATTTCATATGCTTATTGGTCATCTGTATGTGGTCTTTGGAGAAGTATCTATACAGGTTCTTTGCCTATTTTTGAAATGGAGTGTTTACCTTCCTGGTGTTGAATTTTTTTTAAATTTTATTTGTAAAATTAACTTTAACAGGGTGAAATTGATCAAGAAGAGTACATAGGTTTCAGGTAAACATTTCTATAACCTTTGGACTGCTGATTATGTTGTATAATCATCACCCAACGTCAAATCATTTTCTGTGACCTTATATTTGACCCTTTTTATACCTTTCCCCCTTTCCCCTCCCCATTTCCCTCACCTATATCTCCCTCCCCCTGGTAACCACTTCACACTTATCTATGTTCATAAGTCTCAGTGTTATATCCCACTTATGTGTGAAATTATACAGTCTTTAACTTTTTCTGATTTACTTATTTCACTTAGTATAATGTCATCAAGGTCCATCCATGTTGTTGTAAATGATCCGATGTCATCATTCCATGTCTTGAGTACTATGAATAATCCTGTGATAACCATGGGGGTGCATGTGTCTTTATGTACCAATGTTTTTGAGATTTTTGGGTAGATACCAGTAGAGGGACTGCTCAATCATATGGTAGTTCAATTCTTAATTTTTTGAGGAACCACCAAATTTTCTTCCATAATGGTTGTACTAATTTGCATTCCCACCAGCAGTGGATGAGGGTTCCTTTTTCTCCACAGCCTCTCCAACACTTGTTATTACCTGTCTTGTTGAAAACAGCCAATCTAACAGGTGTGAGGTGGTATATCATTGTAGTTTTGATTTGCAATTCTCTAATACTTAGTGAAGATGAGCATCTTTTCATATATCTATAGCCTATTTGTATTTCTTCCTGGGAGAAGTGTCTGTTCATGTACTCTTCCCATTTTTTATTGGATTGTTTGCTTGTTTTTCTTTTAAATAAATTTTTATTTTAATGGGGTGACATCAATAAATCAGGGTACATACATTCAAAGAACACATTTCCAGGTTATCTTGTCATTTAGTTCTGTTGCATACCCATCACCCGAAGAGAGATTGTCCTTCGCCACCCTCCATCCAGTTCTCTCTGTACCCTTCCCCCTCCCCCTCTTTCTCCTTCCTTCCCCCCACCCCCCATAACCACCACACTCCCATCCATGCCTCTTAATCTAGCTTCTATGTCCCACCAATGTATGGAATCCTGCAGTTCCTGTTTTTTTCTGATTCGCCCATTTCACCCCACACAATGCTACCAAGACTCCACCATTCTGCTGCAAGTGATCGATGTCATCATTTCTCCTAGCTGAATAGTATACCATGGTGTATATGTGCCCAATCTTCTTCATCCAGTCCTCTATTTTTTTACAGTGATTTAAAGCCTTTAAGCAAACTCTTGGCCAATACAGCAAGAATCCATAAAAGAGTAGTGTCCTTAACATGTTCACCAAGTCCAAGATGGCCCCATCACCATGCCAAATCCCTGAAAAATGCAACCCAACCACAGTTCAGTCTGTTAGGAGCTGTCACAGGGAGCAGGAGTCCAGGAAAGTTCCCCACAGGAAAAGTCTGCATGGCACTGGAATTTTTGTCACCGTTCTATACTTTGCAGCTCATGTCCAAGTCCCAATGACCGCTGTTTCTAGCTGGTAATGATTCAGGTAGACTGGAAAAAGCCATTTGCATCATGCGTGGATATGGAGCTTCTGTTCTCCTCTGCCTGGAGAGTTGAGACCAGGTTGCTTTTCCCTGGAGCTCTGTGACTGTGGCCTGGTAAAGAGAACCTTGGGATACACTAAGCTGGGTGGCAAAGGTAAATTCATAATATAAGTTGGCAAAAGGAGGAAAGAGAGCTCTAAATTAGGAGTAGGTCCCAGCCTGAAATATGAGTGGGGCATTGAGGTAGGAGGGATAAAGGAAACACTATATATGAAGCAAAGCAGCAGAAAATAGGACTACCAACACCCACAACAGAGATCTTTGAGGGAAGAATAAAAAACCTGATTATTCAGGCAAAACATAGTTAAGTGGCCCTTGTGCGAATGAGATCAGTTTACCTGCTTCTTGGAATAAATACCTTAGGCTCGTCCACTGTGTCGTAGATGGGGCCGACGGCCCTGGGCACCTGCAGCCTTCAGTGGCAAACCCCAGCTTTCTGGGCAAGGTTAGGTCATAGGTGGCTGGAGCAGGCCTGAAAGAGACTGAACCCTCCCTTAGAGGAGCGAGGGGGAAGCCCACCTTCCAGTGTCCCTGTTTCCTCACAGCAGAGGCATGTAAGCCTGGCAGGCTTTACCTCAATGACCTTCCTTTCCTCTATTGAAGCAGGACCCAGATGGCTTCCTATGAGACCCCTTTGGGGTGTTGGAGCCTTTAAGGGTGTATCCTAAAAGCTGGTAGTTCCCCTGATCTCTACTGGGCTTTTTCTGCCTCTAGGTATCTTAAAAGCCATTCTCAGAAGATCTCGCTGAGGGGTTTGAGGATCCCCATCCGCCTATATAAATCTTTTCAATATATCTGGAGCTATTTGGAAAAAAGACAGAACAGTGTTATTAGCTAGATCTAATAAAGAAAGTAGTAGTTTGCAGGCGAAAAAGATTTGGTGTCTCCTGTTCATCAGCATTCAAAAGAAATGTAAATTTTTTTTTTAAGTAAAAAGCATGATATGGTAGACCCGTCGGAGTCATTGGCCTGGTGTGCAGGATTCCCGGGTTTGATTCCTGGCCAGAGCACACAGGAGAAGCGCCCATCTACCTCTCCACCCCTCCCCCTCTCCTTCCTCTCTGTCCCTCTCATCCCACCCGCAGCCAAGGCTCCACTGGAGCAAAGCCACCCTGGGCACTAAGGATGGCCCCATGGCCTCTGCCCCAGTTGCTAGAATGGCTCCGGTTGCAACAGAGCAACACCCCAGATGGGCAGAGCATTCCCCCCTGGTAGGCATGCCAGGTGGATCCCAGTCAGGCGCATGCAGGAGTCTGTCTGACTGCCTCCCCATCCCCATCCTCAGAAAAATACAATAAATAAATAAATAAATAAATAAATAAATAAATAAATACAAAAAGGGGGGGGGCATTCCCTTGTGCTAAAGCTCCAGGGAGCATGGAGTGAGCTTGAGTATGTCCTATGAAACATGGAGCTCTATGTTGACATATAAGTCTTTAAAGAAGGAGGAACTGCTGAAATAGTTTATCAGCATTTGTCCCTAAGACAGCAGTCTTTATAGTGGGAACATCATACGTAAATATTTGCTGTCTGTCTATAGATTAAGGGGGGAATATGGCAAATGCTGAAAAGCCATGCTCTTTGTGCCCCTCCCCTTCCCCAACCCCCTCCCTCTCCTCCCCCTACCCTGTAACCCCAACACTGTTGTTCATGTCTCTGAGTCTCATCTTTATGTCCCACTTACGTATGGAAATATATATTTCTTAGTTTTTTCTGATTTACTTCTTTCACTCAGTATAATTTTATCAAGGCCCATCCATGTTGTTGTAAAAGATCCTATGTCATCATTTCTTATGGCTGAATAGTATTCCATAATATATATATACCAAAGCTTTTTAATCCACTCGTACTCTGATGGACACTTGGGCTATTTCCAAATCTTTGCTATTGTGAACAATGCTGCCATAAACATGGGGGTGCATTTCTTCTTTTCAAACAGTGCTATGGTGTTCTTGGGGTATATTCCTAACAGTGGTATAGCTGGGTCAAAAGGCAGTTTGATTTTTAATTTCTTGAGGAATCTCCATACTGTTTTCCACAGTGGCTGCACTAGTCTGCATTCCCACCAGCAGTGCAGGAGGGTTCCCTTTTCTCCACATCCTCGTCAGCACTTATTCTGTGTTGTTTTATTGATGAGCGCCATTCTGACTGGTGTGAGGTGATATCTCATTGTGGTTTTAATTTGCATTTCTCTAATCATTAGTGATGTTGAACATTTTTTCATATGCCTCCTGGCCATCTGTGTGTCCTCTTTGGAGAAGTGTCTATTCATTTCTTTTGCCCATTTTTGGATTGGATTGTTTGTCTTTCTGGTATTAAGTTTTACAAGTTCTTTATAAGTTTTGGTTATTAACCCCTTATCAGATGCTATGTCAAATATATTCTCCCATTGTGTAGTTTGTCTTTTTATTCTGTTCTTATTGTCTTTAGCTGTGCAGAAGTTTTTTAGTTTGATAAAGTCCCATTTGTTTATCCTGTCTTTTATTTCACTTGCCTGTGGAGACAAATCAGCAAATATATTGCTGCGAGAGATGTCAGAGAGCTTACTGTCTATGTTTTCTTCTAAGATGCTTATGGTTTCATGGCTTACATTCAAGTCTTTTATCCATTTTGAGTTTATTTTTGTGAGTGGTGTAAGTTGGTGGTCTAGTTTCATTTTTTTTGCAGGTAGCTGTCCAGTTTTCCCAACACCATTTGTTGAAGAGGCTGTCTTTACTCCATTGTATTGTCTTACCTCCTTTGTCAAATATCAGTTGTCCATAGAGCTATGGGTTTATTTCTGAGTTCTCGGTTCTGTTCCATTGATCTATGTGCCTGTTCTTATGCCAGTACCATGCTGTTTTGAGTACAATGGCCTTATAATATAACTTGATATCTGGAAGTATGATACCTTCTGCTTTTTTCTTCCTTTTTAGGATTGCTGAGGCTATTCGTGTTCTTTTTTGGTTCCATATAAATTTTAGGAATATGTGTTCTATGTCTTTGAAGTAAGTCATTGGTATTTTAATCAATATTGCATTGAATTTATAAATTGCTTTGGGTAATATAGACATTTTAATGATGTTTATTCTACCTAACCATGAGCACGGTATATGCCTCCACTTATTCGTATCTTCCCTGATTTCTTTAATCAATGTTTTATAATTTTCCGAGTAGAAGTCTTTAATCTCCTTGGTTAGATTTATTCCTAGGTACTTTATTTTTTTGGTTGCAATGGTAAAGGGGATTGATTCCTTGATTTCTCTTTCTGACAGTTCATTATTAGTGTATAAAAATGCCTCTGATTTCTGAGTATTGAATTTATATCCTGCCACCTTGCCAAATTCATTTATTAGGTCTAGTAGTTTTTTGACTAGACTTTAGGGTTTTCTATATACAATATCATGTCATCTGCAAATAATGATAGTTTTTCTTTTTCTTTTCCAAATTGGATGCCTTTTATTTCTTTTTCTTGTCTGATTGCTGTGGCTAGGACTTCCAGAACTATGTTGAATAAGAGTGGTGAAAGGGGGCACCCCTGCCTTGTTCCTGATCTTAAGGGGATTGCTTTTAATTTTTGCCCATTGAGTATGATGTTGGCTGTATTTTTCTCATAGATGGCCTTTATCATGTTGAGGTATGTTCCCTGTATTCTCACTTTGCTGAGAGTTTTGATCATGAATGGGTGCTGGACTTTATCAAATGCTTTTTCTGCATCTATTGAAATTATCATGTGGTTTTTCTCCTTTCTTTTGTTTATGTGATGAATCACATTGATAGATTTGCGAATATTGTTCCAGCCTTGCCTCCCAAGAATAAATCCTACTTGATCATGGTGTATGATTTTTTCCATATATTGCTGGATCCGGTTTGCTAATATTTTGTTGAGGATTTTTGCATCTAAGTTCATCAGGGATATTGGCCTATAATTTTCTTTTTTTGTGTTGTCTTTGCCTGGTTTTGGAATCAGAATTATGCTTGCCTCATAAAAGGAGTTTGGAAGTCTTCCCTCCTCTTGAATTTTTTGAAATACCTTGAGAAGGATAGGAGTTAGTTCTTCTTTGAATATTTGGTAGAATTCACTTGTGAAGCCATCAGACCCAGGACTTTTCTTTTTTGGGAGTTTTTTGATAGGTGTTTCAATCTCATTTGTTGTAATTGGTCTGTTTAGGTTTTCTGAATCTTCCAGATTAATTTTTGGAAGATTATATGATTCAAGGAATTTGTCCATTTCATCTAGGTTGTCTATTTTTTTGGCATACAGTTCTTCATAGTATTTTCTTACAATATTTTGTATTTCTGTTGTGTCAGTTGTTATTTCTCCACTCTTGTTTCTAATTTTATTTATTTGAGTCCTCTCTTTTTTTCTTGGTGAGTCTTGATAAAGGTTCATTGATCTTGTTTACCTTTTCAAAGAACCAGCTCCTGGTTTTATTGATCCTCTGTATTGTTTCTTTAGCCTCTATGTCATTTATTTCTGCTCTTATCTTTATTATTTCCTTCCTTCTACTAGGTCTGGGCTTTACTTGCTGTTCTTTTTCTAGTTCTTTTAGATGCAGGGTTAAGTTGTTTATTTGAGCTTTTTCTAGCTTCTTGAGGTATGCCTGTAATGCTATAAACTTCCCTCTCAGGACTGCTTTTGCTGTGTCCAATAAATTTTGAGTTGATGTATGCTCATTATCGTTTGTTTCTAGAAATTTTTTAATTTCTTCTTTCATCTCAATGTTAACCCATTCATTGTTTAATAACATGCTATTTAGTTTCCAAGTGTTTGAATGTTTTTCAATTTTTCTATTGTGGTTGATTTCTAGTTTAATGCCATTGTGATCAGAGAAAGTGCTCGGTATGATTTCAATCTTCTTAAATTTGTTAAGCCCGCTTTTGTGCCCTAACATGTGGTCTATTCTAGAGAATGTACCATGAGCAATTGAAAAGAATGTATATTCTGCTGTTTTAGGGTGAAAGGTTCTGAAGATATCTATTAAATCGAGTTGATCTAATATGTCCTTTAATTCTGATGTTTCTTTGTTGATTTTCTTTTTTGAGGATCTATCTAATGATGTTAATGGGGTATTGTAATCCCCTACTATTATACTATTGCTGTTGATCTCGCCCTTTAAGTTCATCAAAGTCTGCTTTATATATTTAGGTGCTCTTATATTTGATGCGTAGATATTTATAATGGTTATATCTTCCTTTTGGATTGCTCCCTTTATCATTATGTAGTGACCTTCTTTATCTCTAACTATGGTCTTAGTTTTAAAGTCCATTTTGTCTGATATAAGTATTGCTACCCCAGCTTTTTTTTTCATTTCCATTTGTGTGAAATATTTTTTTCATCCTTTTATCTTTAGTCTGTGTGCATCTTTTGATTTAAGGTGTGTCCCTTGTAGACAGCATATGTATGGGTCCTGTTTTCTTATCCACGCTGCTACCCTATGTCTCTTGATCTGATCATTTAATCCATTAACATTTAAGGTTATTACTGATATGTAATTGTGTATTGCCATTTTTTTTCTTTAAAACTGTTTTTCTCTTTTGCTATATTCTTTTTTTTCTTTGATCTGTTTACAACAGGTCCCTTATCATTTCTTTCAGCCTTGGTTTGGTTGCAGTGAAATCCTTGAGTTTTTTTTGTCTGTGAAGCTTTTTATTTCTCCTTCAATTTTAAATGATAGCCTTGCTGGATAAAGTAGTCTTGGTTGTAGGTTCTTGTTCTACATTACTCTGAATATTTCTTGCCATTCCCTTCTGGCCTCAAGTGTTTCTGTTGAGAAGTCAGAAGTCATCCTTATGGGGGTTCCTTTGTAGGTGATAGTCTTTTTTTCTCTAGCAGCTTTTAATATTTTGTCTTTATCATTTAGCTTTGGTAATTTAATTATGATGTGTCTTGGTGTTGATTTCTTTGGGTTTCTCCTTAATGGAGTTCTCTGTGCTTCCTGAACATGTGAAATGTTTTCCTGCCTTAATTGGGGAAGTTTTCTGGTATAATATGTTTGAACAAAGTCTCTATCCCTTGTTCTTCCTCTTCTTCTTCAGGAACCCCTATGATGCAGATGTTATTTCTCTTCATGTTGTCGCAGAGCTCTCTTAGAGTTTCCTCAGACTTTTTGAGTCTCTTTTCTTTTTTCTGCTTTGCTTCCGTGCTTTTATTTATTGTGTCCTCTAACTCACTGATTCGATTCTCTGCTTCATCCATCCTGCTTTTAATTCCTTCCATTGTATTCTTTATTTCAGATATTGTATTTGTCATTTCTGTCTGATTCTTTTTTATTATTTCAATGTCCTTTTTTACATTTGTTATCTCTTCATTTAGGTTTTCGTAATGGCCATCTATGGTTGTTCTAATATTTTTGAGCATCCTAACAATCGTTATTTTAAACTCTGCATCTGGTAATTTGGTTATATCTGATTCACTTAGGTCCTTTTCTGGGGATTTCTTTTGGTTTATTTGTGTTGTATTTCTCTGCCTCCGCATTTTCTCTTCACGGGAGTGGCTGTGATCATGTGCTCGGGTGCACAAGGTTTGGTGGCCTTGGCCTTTGCCCCGCCCCTGTGTGTGACGTTATGCTCTGTCCTGAGGGCACTGGCGAGCACCTTTGCTCAGCTGAGGGTCTCCGCCTATTTCCGAGCTTTCGCCCTGCCTTTGCAGGATGATCCCACTCAAGGAACAGCTGCTAGCCTTGGCTCTACTGCTGGGCAGGGCTGCGTTCCCAAGCTCAGCTCCGTAGCGGAACTTCACCTCTTCTGGGCTTTTGGCTCCACCCCTGCGGGAGGAGCCAGCTACCAAGTCAGACCGAAAGCCTGGGTTGCAAGGGCGGGGCAGGGCTGTGTCCCTCTGCCCTTGCTCCGGGGCTGGTTTCTACCCTTCCCAGGGTTCCCGCCCTTCTCCCAGAGGCTGGATTACAGGCTGCCGGCAGGTGAGCTTGACCGCTTTTGCACGCCCCCTTCTCCCCAACCGGGCAAGATTGAGCTCACACCTGAGCCCAGTGGTGGCCAGCTGGCTTCCGCCCCTGCCAGCAGAACCGCGCTTTTGTCTCCCGCTGCCGCCCGCTCTCCGGTGCACCCTCAGCCGCGTGGGTGGGGGCGTTGCAGCTCGGACCCTAAGACTCACTACTGTAGACCCGAAAGTTCCCTCCTTCTATGCGACTCTGCTCTGAATGCCACGGGGGAGATTTTTTGGCTGCTCTCCTGCTTCCCTTTGCTGGTATTGCTGTTTCCGGGGGCAATATTCACTTCAGCTTTGGGGAATGACTTGTCCCAGGGGTTAGGGTGGCTATCTCCCAAAATGCTTCTCCCTATGCCTCCTAGATTACACTCTCTTCCTGTTACTGTGGTTTTCTCCTCTCTCCCCCCCATCCCCCGGAACCCCAGGTGATTGTTTTTGAGAGAGATGTTCTGCACGGACCCTTTAAGAAGGATCCTGGGTCTGAGAAATCAGACTCTCTCGCAAACAGTATCCTGACTTGTTTCCAGCTAAATCCTGTCCTTATGCCTCTTCTGGGGTCTGGGGCTGCAGGCTGGGGCTTTGTTCCTGGGGCTCAGGACCCTTTCCTCTCTGCTAAACTCACTTCCCGCCATGCGAGTCTCTCCCTGCTGCCGTTCGCTCCGAGGAGCTGGGCATCCCTCTCCGCGTTTCCACGTTTCCACTTTTCCTACCAGTCTCTGTGTGGCTTCTTCAGTGTTCCTTGGTTGAAGAGTCCTTTTAGTTTAGTCCAAAGTGGTTTTTTCCAGATGATAGTTCATAAAATTAGTTTGTAATCCACTTTGGTTCTGGGAGGTAGATACTGGTACGTCTGCCTACTTCAGCGCCATCTTGTCCTTTTGCTTGTTTGTTTTTGAGTTTTGTGAGTTCTTTGTATATTTTGTATAGAAACTCCTTATCAAAGCTATTGTTTGCAAATATCATCTCCCATTTAGTTGGCTACCTATTTGATTTGTTGTCAGTTTCTTTTGCTGTGCAGAAGCCTTTTAGTTTGATACTGTCCCATTTATTAATAATGGTGTTGAGTTTTAAAAGTTTTTCATAAATTTTGGTTATTAACCCCTTATTAGATGTATCTTGAATATATTATCCCATTGATTTGGGTTGTCTTTTTATTTTGTCAATGGTGTATTTTTCTGTAAAAAAGATTTTTAGTTTCATATAGTCCCATTTGTTTATTTTGTCCTTTATTTCACTTGCTCACAGAGATATATTAGTAAAAAATTTGGTATGAGAAATGTCTGAGCATCTACTGCCTATATTTTCTTTCAAAATTGTATGATTTTGTCACTTAAGATTGAAATCTTTTTTTTATAAATAAATTTTTATTTTAATGGGGTGACATCAATAAATCAAGGTACATACATTCAAAGAACACATTTCCAGGTTATCTTGTCATTTAGTTCTGTTGCATACCCATCACCCGAAGAGAGATCGTCCTCCGCCACCCTCCATCCAGTTCTCTCTGTACCCCTCCCCCACCACCCGTAACCACCACACTCCCGTCCATGCCTCTTAATCTCGCTTCTATGTCCCACCAATATATGGAATCCTGCAGTTCCTGTTTTTTTCTGATTCGCTTATTTCACCCCGCACAATGCTACCAAGACTCCACCATTCCGCTGCAAGTGATCTGATGTCATCATTTCTCCTAGCTGAATAGTATACCATGGTGTATATGTGCCCCATCTTCTTCATCCTGTCCTCTATTTTTTTACAGTAATTAAAAGCCTTTAAGCAAACTCTTGGCCAATACAGCAAGAATCCATAAAAGAGTAGTGTCCTTAACATGTTCACCAAGAGTAGTGTCCTTAACATGTTCCTGGCATGGCCCCATCACCATGGGGCCATGAAAATGCAACCAACCTGAAAAATGCAACCAAACCACAGTTCAGTCTGTTAGGAGCTTTCACAGGGAGCAGGAGTCCAGGAAAGTTCCCCACAGGAAAAGTCCGTATGGCACTGGAATTGTTGTCACCATTCTATACTTTGCAGCTCATGTCCAAGTCCCAATGACCACTGCTTCTCGCTGGTAATGATTCAGGTAGACTGGAAAAAGCCATTTGCATCATGCGTGGATATGGAGCTTCTGTTCTCCTCTGCCTGGAGAGTTGAGACCAGGTTGCTTTTCCCTGGAGCTCTGTGACTGTGGCCTGGTAAAGAGAACCTTGGGATACACTAAGCTGGGTGGCAAAGGTAAATTCATAATATAAGTTGGCAAAAGGAGGAAAGAGAGCTCTAAATTAGGAGTAGGTCCCAGCCTGAAATATGAGTGGGGCATTGAGGTAGGAGGGATAAAGGAAACACTATATATTAAGCAAAGCATAGAACTATCAACACCCACAACAGAGATCTTTGAGTGAAGAATAAAAGTCTTTTATGCATTTTGATTTTATTTTTGTGAGTGGTATACATTGGTGGTCTAGTTTAATTTTTTTACACGTACCTGTCTAGTTTTCCCAACACTATTTATAAAGAGACAGTCTTTATTGTATATTCTTGCCTCCTTTGTCAAATATTAATTGACAATTATGGCATAGGCTTATTTCTGGGTTCTCTGTTCTATTCCTTTGATCTGTATTTTTGTTCTTATGCCGGTACCAAGCTGTTTTGATTACAATAGCCTTGTAGTATAACTTGATATCCAGAAGTGTGATACCTCCCACTTTATTCTTCCTTTTCAAGATTGCTGAGGCTATTCATGTTCTCTTTTGGTTCCATATAAATTTTTAGAGTATTTATTCTAGATCTGCAAGTATGCCATTGATATTTTAATAGGAATTGCATTGAATCTATAGAGCTTTGGGTAATATAGATATTTTAATGATGTTAATTATTCCTATTCATGAACACAGTACATGTTTCTGCTTGTTTGTATCTTCCTTGATTTATTTTTTCAATGTCTTGTCATTTTCTGAGTTCAAGTTTTTTACCTTCTTGGTTAAATTTATTCTTAGGTCCTTTATTTTTCTGTTGTTGCACTAGTACAAAGGATTGTCTCCTTAATTTCTTGTACTGACAGTTCATTATTGGTGTATAAAAATGCCACCAACTTCTGAATATTACTTTTATATCCTGCCAATTTGCCAAATTCATTTATCAGGTCTAGTAGTTTTTTGGCTAGACTTTAGGGTTTTCTATGCACAGTATCTGTTCATCAGTAAATAATGACAGTTTTACTTCTTTTCCATTTTGGATGCCTTTTATTTCTTCTTTTCTTCTGATTGCTGTGACTAGTACAGGCATGGCCAACAGTTGTTTGCCTCTGGGCCAAATTAGAATAGAAAACTTTTTTCACGGACCAGATGAAATTTTAAAATTAAAAAATGTTAAATACAAAAATGATTTGTTTAAGTCAGTGGTAGTCAACCTGGTCCCTACCACCCACTAGTGGGTGTTCTAGCTTTTATGGTGGGTGGTAGTGGAGCAACCAAAGTATAAATAAAAAGATAGATTTAACTATATAAGTTGTTTTATAAAGATGTATTCTGCCAAACTTAGCAAAAATCTGACATAAAGTACTTGGTAAGTAATTATTATTATATGCTTTAACTTGCTGTAACTCTGCTTTATAAATTTTATAAAGTAAAGTCACTTCCCTACTTTATAAATCACCATTACTGTGAAACTGGTGGGTGGTTAAAAAATTTTACTAACAGAGATAAAAAAGTGGGTGGTAGGTATAAAAAGGTTGACTACCCCTGGTTTAAGTAAACAAAATTTTATTATGTAATTTGTTTATGAAGAAATGTAAGTAATTAAAAGATTTTAATATAAAATACTATTTTAATAAAAATATATTTTAATAAAAATATAATTACATACCTTATAAATATCCAAACTGTATTGCAATCAATTGAAACAATATTTAATTAATAAAATGAGCTTGAAGGGGTTATATCATAAATAAAATAATTATTTCATTTTACAAACAGACTGGACACATTTTCAGTTATCAACTGCAGCTATTGTCTATCCTACAATGCCACTTGATTCAGCACACTTGAACACAAAAATAACGAATTATTTGACCTTGGGTGCACACTGGCAAACTCCGCCTAAAAGAATGTGGGTTTCACATTGCTGCTAAACATTAGGTAGTTCATATCAAGTACAGACGAGTACAAAAGTTGTAAATCTATATAATGGAATTTTTTAAAAAATGAAGTATTTTGAATCCATTCAACCAATTATTGGAAGTTAACGCTAGATTAGTCACATGCAGAATTCTTTTCCGCGTATCACTATCTTCTTAAATATCTCAATTTTCAATAATTAATGATGCTTCTGCTTCTGAGTAGCTGAGATTTTTAAAGTAGCAGAGAATATTAAAAATTTAATTGTGGGCTGCTTAAACTCATTACGTGGGCCAGATTCGGCCTGTGGGCCATATGTTGGTCATGCTGGACTAGTTAATCCTTCCAGAACTATGTTGATTAAGAGTGGTGATAAGGGAATTCTCTGTCATTTTTCTGATCTTAAAATGATTGCTTTTAATTTTTCACTTTGAATAAGACGTTGGCTGTAGGTTTGTCATATATGGCTTTTATTATGTTGAGGTATGTTGCCTGTATTCCCACGTTGCTGAGAATTTTGGTCATAACTGTATGCTGGATTTTATCAAATGCTTTTTTTGCATCTATATAATTATATGATTTTGATTCTTCATATTGTTTATATGATGAATCATGTATTTTGATTTGTGAATATTGTAGCCATGCCTCCTCAGAATAAATCCCATTTGATTGTGATGTATGATCTTTTTAATGTATTGCTGGGTCCAGTTTGGTAATATTTTATGCAGAATTTTACAATTTATGTTCATCAGAAATATTGGTCTATAAATTATTTTCTTTGTAGTATTTTTACCTGTTTTTGGAATTAGAAGTATGCATGCTTTGTAAAATATGCTTGGAAGTCTTCCCTCCTCTTGAATTATTTTTGAATAGTTTGAGAATGATAGGTGTTTGTTCTTCTTTGAATGTTTGGTAAAATTCTCCTGTGAAGTCAACCAGTCCAGGACTTTTGTTTTCTGTTAACTTTTTGATAACTTTCAATTTCATTTGTTGTAATCAGAGTCCTCAGGTTTTATGATTCTGCCAATTTCAGTTAAGGAGAATTGTATTTTTCTAGAATTGTATCCATTTCACATAGGATGTCAATTTTTTGGCATATAGTCTTCATAGTATTTTCTTATAATCTTTTGCTTTTCTATAATGTGAGTTGTTACTTCTCCTCTTTTGTTTTTATGTTTATTTATTTTATTCCTCTCTCTTTTTATCTTGATGTGTCTTGTTAAAGGTTCATCAATCTTGTTTACCTTTTTCAAATATCATCTCTTGGTTTCATTAATCTTTTGTATTTTTTTTAGCCTCTGTGATATTTCATTCTTTTTTGTGACAGACACAGTGAGAAACAGAGAGAGATAGGGACAGACAGGAAAGGAGAGAAATGAGAAGCATCAATTCCTCATTGTGGTACCTTACTTGTTCATTGATTGCTTTCTCATATGTGCCTTGATGAGGGTAGGGGGCTACCGCAGACAAAGTGACCCCTTGCTCAAGCCAGCGTCCTTGGGCTCAAGCTGTTGAACATTGCTCAAACCAGATGAGCCCATGTTCAAACCAGCAATCTCAAGGTTTTGAACATGGGTCCTCCACATTCCAGTCCGATGCTTTAATCACTGCAACACCAACTGGTCAGGCTGTTATATTTATTTCTACTCTGATATTCATTATTTCCTTCCATCTACTTCCTCTGTGTTTTGTTCGTTGTTTTTTTTTTTTTTAGTTCATTTAGGTGCAGGTTTATATGGTTTATTTGAGGGCTGTTTTATTTTCTTCTTGAGTTATGCCTGTAATGCTGTGAACTTTCCTCTCATGACTGCTTTTATTGTGTCCTATAGATGTTGAGTTGTATTATGTTCATTTTCATTTGTTTCAAGAAAACTTTTGATTTCTTAGTTCACCTCATTTTTATCCTATTTGTTATTTAATAAATGCTATTTAGCCCCTAAGTGTTTCAATAATTTTTAGTTTTCCTATTGCAGTTGATTTTTAGTTTTATGCCATTGTGATCAGAAGTGATATTTGATATGATTTAAATCTTCTTAAATTTATTAAAACTTGTTTTGTTTCCTAACATGTCATCTATTCTAGAAAATGACACTTGAAAAATATGTATATTCTGCTGCTTTAGGGTAAAATATTCTGAAGATATCAGTTAAATTTAGTTGGTTTAGTGTGTCATTTAAGGCAGCTCTTTCTGTCTTGATTTTCTTTCTGTGGGATCTATCCATTCATGTTAATAGGGTGTTAAATCCCCTACTATTAGTGTATTGCTGAAGTCTTTATGAAAAAGATGGGCTCAGTCATGCTAACCTCTAGGCCACCTGACCTCCTTTCTCTAGGAATGTATCTTGAAGGTTATATTTATCTGTCTGTTAAATGTGAGTCTTGATGCTGTTGGCTCTTTCATTAGTGGAGTTAATTATTCAGGCTGACTGGCTCTAATTGGCAACCTTGATCATCTGTATTAGATGCTGTGGAGTGTTTGTCTGATGGGACTTTTTTATACCAACAGGGTCTAGTGCCTGCTATATTCCTTCTTTAGTTATGCTATTTGTGTGCTAGTTGAGTCTAGTGTTGGTCCAGTCTGCTACTCACTACTGTTTATGTTTTTTCTGGGTCCTCTTGGTGAGAATTTGGGTATGGGTTGATGTTGGTTATTGTTTTTAACCAATGATGGGCTACCTGTCTGTATCTACCATTCTGTTTACTATTTGTGTCTCTGTATACTGTATTTGGGTGTGTGTAGGAAGGACCAAACTGTGTATAAGGATCAAATTCCTCCTTTTTAAAGCTAAGTGAAAGGACCCAAGTCCTTAAGATTTGCCTCCACTTTTCAGCTGCTCCACTTCCTCTTGTAGCTGCCAGATCTTCCCACAGAGTCTTCTGAAGAAGGACTGTAGAGTGGGCTCAGAATAACCTCACCCCACCAACCTCTCCACAGATTGCAAGCTTGGTAGTTTAGGGCAGGGAGGTCAGGATTACAACATTAGTGAGATCCCTACCTCAGAGGTCTCTTGGTCAGGAGCCTAGTATGGGCAAATAGACCCCTATGCCAGAGCTTAATACCTCAGACACTGCTGGATATTCCAATTCAATTTCTTCCCAGTGAGGTGAGCAACAGGTTCAGGTGGGTGGGACTGATGGTAACCTCTGCAAAAGTTCTTTCAGCTCAGAGTCCCTGGTCTCAGAAAGGAAAAGTGAGAGAGTCTTCACTTAGACTGATTGTGACTCCCCCCAGATGGTGGCTAATCCTCTTGAATGGTCCCAACAAAAGGCTATAAGGAACTCACATATTCAATGCTCTATAAGCTTCTCTATTGTCCCCCTGTGGATCTTAGCCCAATGGAGCAGGATATCCTGGAACGGGCTGGCAAACTGTGAAGCTCTATCTTGTTCAATGTGTGAGAGTTGCTGTGCAGGTATTGACCACAAAAAACAGAATTCATCTCCACTGGGTTTGGTGCCTGAAGAGCTCTTTTTTGCATATGCTACTAATAAGTGTAGTTGGGTCTGCTCTGGACAATCCTGGGACTTTGAGCAGCTCTTTCTGTGTCTCTACCCTTCCTATCAGTCTCGATCTGGCTTTTGTGAATCATTGGTTATAGACTCTTCTTCTAATTAGTTTTTCAGGATGACTGTTCTTAAATTTAGTTATAACTACAGTTTGGTCCTGGGAAGAGGCAAATCGAACACTCATTTGCCTACTTTGTCTCCATCTTTGATTTCAAGTGCCAAGAAGAGTAATTATTTTTAAAACTGTAAATTATGTATCTGGAGAAGAGTGGGCATCTTTTTATGTGTTTAGCTACTACACTTTACTATTTATGTTTTCATAAAACCCTTCATTAAATGTAAACTGGTATATCCATTATAGAAGTCAGTATCATGGCACCTCAAATAATTAAGAATAGAATTACCATATGACCCAACAATCTCTGTACTATCTACCCAAAAAACTAAAAAACATTGGTATGCAAAGACACATGAACCTCCATGTTCATCAAAATATTATTCACAGTGGCCAAAACATGGAAATAACCAAAGCATTTCTTGATAGAGGGTTGGATAAAGAAGATGTGATATATATATATATATATATATATATATATATATATATATATACACACACACACACACACACACACACACACACACAATAATACTACTCAGGCATAAGAAATGATGTTATATTACTATTTACAACATGGATGGACCTTGAGAACATTATACTGAGTGAAATGAAAAAATCAGAAAAAGCTAAAAACAATATTTCACATATAGGTGGCATATGAAACTAAGACTAATGGACATAGATAAAAGTGAAGTGGTTACCAGGGGGAGGGGGTAAGTGGGGAGGGGATAAATGAGGGACAAATATATACCCTACATAGGTGGGATATGAAACTGAGACTAGTAGACACAAATAATATGAAGAGTTTACCAGGGGGAGTGAGAAAGGCATAGTAGAGAAATGAAGGACAAATATATGCTGATGAAAAGTAATTAAACTTTGGGCAATGGGCACACAACACAATCAACACTTCAAATGCTATAGAGATGTTCACCTAAAACCTATGTACTCTTACTGAGTAATGTCACCCAATTAAATTTAGTTTCCAAATTAAAAAAAATTATCTCATTAAAATTTGACCATCTAAAGATAAAAATGCAATAATTGATTAATTTTGGCTCAAATTTTCATAAATATTGTTAAATATTGTCAAATTTTATAAATATTGTTAAGTATAAATTTGGTAAATAAACCTTGGTTCACTTTTCTTAGACAAAAGCTGGGTTTTGATTGACTCAGTTGAGTTCTCTGAACAGTGTTCTCTGGTACTGTTTTCTATCCATACAAGAGTGACTCTCACCATTGTGGTAAAGAACCCCTGTCATAAACATTTTGCTCTGGAGACACCATTCAGCGTTACACATCAGCAAGAAATGCAAAATCATTTATGTATATGAATGGATACTTCTAGAGAGTAAAATTACTACATTTGATTGTCCTGCCTCCCTGGATTCTATTAGCTTGCAGAAATCAAGGAATATCCTGAAATCCTTAAACTTCTGCAGCTAATTCAGGTCCTATTATTTACATAACCATTTATTATCTGACCAAGGCCTGCTATTCCCCAAAGATAGAATAATAGTTAAAAAAATTATGTTGCATCTATACGTTAGAATATTAAAAAAAACTTTAAATTTTGTTTTCTCAGAAATTTAATGACTATTAGAAAATGCTCATAATATTTAGTTTTTAAATATATATGGGTGATTTAAATTTGTGTGTATATATATGAATAATAAAAAGACTAGAAAAATATATCAAAATTTTAACTGTGGTTATATCCCTGAGCAGTAAGATAGTGGGTGACTTTCATAATCTTTATATTTTTCTATATTTTCCAAGGTTTAAAAATGGTATGGTGTACTTATGAGAAGAATGTTAGTCACTCAAATCTACATCCATCAATTCTTGCAAAAATTATTAGAGGCTCGTGGAAAGGGGAACTTTAGCTATCTTTAAGTGGTTGAGACTTCTATCTTTAAATGAAAAAATTGTAGGGAATAAAGATGGTGATGGAGTACACAGACATTCCAACTGCTACCTCCCAGGACCAAATTGGATTACAATTTAATTTAAGAACAATCATCCTGAAAAACCAACTTTCGATTAAACTAAGAGGACTCTTTAACCAAGAATCACCAAAGAAGGCACACTGAGACTGGTATGAAGGGCAGAAATGGGAAAAAACTATGCCACTCCCAGGAGCGAGCAGCAGCTGAGGGTCTGGAAGAACTCTCATGGCAGGGTGGGTTGTCCTTAGAAGTGTGGGTCTTCAGCCTTTGGCCTGGACTTGCAGCCTACAGCCCCAGAGCCTAGAAGAGGCACCCAGATAGTGTTTAACTGTGAAAAGAACCCGGTTTCTGTTTGCGAGAAAGAGACTCAGCTCTCGGATACAGATTCCATTTTAAAGGGCCTGCACAGAATACCTTGTTCACAGCCACTTACCTGGGGCTCTGGCAGGGGAGTACTGAGAGGACTGGAGTTGCATGAGGAGAGTGTAAATTTGGAGGCCCAGGGAGAAACACTGTGGGGGATGGCCACTGGAAACCCTATGCTGAGTCATTCTCCAATACTGCAGTCATCATCTTTCTTGGGCAGAGAAGTCCCATCTGAGTGTCATCAGCCTGGGGAAAAGCAATTGCTCTGCTTTTGGGAGTCTCTCCTACACCAGGGATGGAGACAAATTGTTCTGAGAGGCCAGGATGCATGGGAGAAGTCAGTGACTCAGTTTTCTGGTGTTGAGACTGGATCAACAACCCACACTCTTTTCTATGACTGGTGCTTCCACCTCACAAGAGTCTCAGCTGAAACTGTCCAGAGAGTCACGCCCTTGGGTCTCAAAAGCCACACCCACCAGACTCCTGGGTCCACACGCTACTAAATTTTATGGAAAAAGTCTAGATAGACAGACAACTATGGCCAAGAGGTGGAGCCACACCCACCACCCTTCCTAATCACTGAATTTCTGCATGCTCTAGATGCCGGAAAAGGTATTTTCAGCAGCTGAGCCAATCAATCAGCCAGCAGACAGGCTGCAGGAGGCAAGACTCAGGGAAACTTGGCCGTTTGAGCAGACTTTCCCCTAGGACCAGAGTGGGTAAAAGCCAGCCTAGGAGTGCAGCTTGGTGTTTCCATGTACACCTGGGCCCTTCAGAGGCAGCCACAAACACTAAATTGCTTGTAGCTCCAAAGAAATTGCTTAGGGCCAGTCACAGGCAGTGTCTCCCACTGGTCTGCACTTGGTTCTTGCTCAGAAGGCACAGGGCTGGCACATCCAGTGGCCAGCTGCAGAAAGCATCAGTTCAGGACCTAATAACCCTTGCTAGAATGGTATTCTAATGAAAATATCCTCACATCTGACCCAGATGAGGTGAGTTCCACTCTCTGCGATTAACACTGGTATAGCAGATCATGTGCATTGTATTGGGTGAAGCTTCACAGTCACCTGGCCTGGGTGCTGGATATTCTATCCTGATCAGCTATATTCCACAGGGGGAAGAGAGAGAGACTTGGAGCATGGGCATTTAAAGTGTGGGTCCCTATTGTTGGATCTGGTCGAGGGGCTTTGCCACCTTTAGGAGGGGCAGAGTCAGCCCTAGGAGAGGTCTCTCCCAGTCTTTCTCCTGAAGACCAGGGTCAAAATAGCTGAAAGAACTTCTGCAGAGGGGATTATCAGCCAGAATTGCACTGAAACTGCTGCTCACCTTGTTGGGGAAAAATAAAATTTGAATATCCATCAGAGGCTGAGGGATTAAGCTCTAGAATTGGGGCCACAATCCCTATACTGAGCTCCTTACCAGGAGACTCCTGAAGTAAGGTGTCCAACAAACATTGTATTCACAACCTCACCTGCCCTAACCCACCAAGTATGCAACCTGTAGAGGTGTTGGTTAGGTGAGGCCAATATAAGCCCACACTACATTGTTACTACAGAAGACTCTGTGAGAAGACCAGGCAGTTGCAAGAGGAGGAAGAGAAGCTGAAATGTAAAGACAAATCTTACAGAGCTTGGGGCTTTTATGGAGCTGTTGTCATCTCTAAGCAGGAAGAAGCTGATGCTTATACAAAGGTTGGTTTCTCCCACAGTACCTAGGCAAAAGAAAAGGAGACACAAACAGAAAAAAGTGCAGTAGCTGCAGACTGGTAGCCCATAACAGGTTACAAACAACATCTGATGCCAACCCAAGAAAAACTAGAGCTAACACTACTGGTACTAGGTGGCAGACAGCACCAACCCTAAATTCAACTACCTACATAGGCAACACACACAAAGGTGAAATCAAGCAGGCACCAGACACTGGAGAATAAATATGTCCTACAGGATGGATATTGCACAGTGTGTTATACAAATGTGCAATATCCAACCCTCTAAGGGTTGACCCTTAGAGCTAGCCAGCCTGAAGGGATAACCATACCCATGAAAGGACCAACTGCATCTAATACTCATGTACAACAAGAGAAAAAATACTACCCTCAAGAAGCATTCCTAGAACAAGGAAAATAAGTGGCTAGTAGGACAGTACCACTGAGCTCACCTTCTTCATAAAGACCACAGAAAATTTCAAAGTCAGACAGCAATGCCTAATACACAGACAAAATAAGCAGACCAAAAATTGTGAACCAACAAGAGAATCCCCAGAAAAAGAACGGAATGAGATGGAAGTAACAAAAATAACAGATATAGAGTTTAAAACAATGATTTTTAGGATGCTGAAGTATCTTAGAGTAAGAATGGATGGACATAATGCACACCTCAATAAAGACATAGCAAGCATCCAAAACAACAATGAAATCATAAAAAAGAACCAGTTAGAAATGACAAATACAATATGAGAAATGAAGACTGCACTAGAAGGAATCAACAGCAGGCTGATGAAGCAGTGGAGTGAATCAGTGATTTAAAAGACAAGGTAAATGAAAGCATAGAAGAACAGCGAAAAGAAAAGAGGCTAAAAAGTCTGAGGAAACTCTAAGAGAGCTCTATGACAATATGAAGAGAAACAATATCCACATCATAGGGATTCCTGAAGGAGAAGAGAACAAACAAGTAATCAAGAATCTGTTTGAAGCAATCATAGCTGAAAAATTTCCTAAATTGATGAAGAAAAATGTCAAACAAGTTCAAGAGCACAGAGAGTCCCATTAAAGAAGAACCCAAAGAGGCCTACAGAAAAACACATCATAGCTAAAGTGTCAAAGTTAAGAGACAAAGAATGAAAAATAAAAGCTGCAAGAGAAAAGCAGTTAATTTCCTACAAAGGAGCTTCATAAGGAAGACATCTGACTTTTCAACAGAAACAGTTGAGGCCAGAAGGGATCAGCAAGAAATATTCAAAGTGATGCAAAGCAAGAACCTACAATCGAGACTTCTTTATCCAGCAAGGCTATAGTTTAAAATTGAAGAAGAAGTAAAAACCTTTCAGGACAAAAAAAAAAAAAAAAAAAAAAAAACCTCAAGGAATTCATTGGGACCAAACCAGAACTGCAAGAAATGTTAAGGGGCCTGCTGTAAAAGGAGCAAAGAAAAAAAATTGAGAAAAAGAGGATTGTAGATTTAAGGAATAAAATGACAATAAAAAACTACCTATCAATAATAACTTTAATATAAATGGATTAAATGTTCAGGCAAAAGACGTAAGGTTGCTATGTGGATAAGTAAACAGGACCCATACATACTGTCTACAAGAGACCAACCTTAAAACAAAAAATACACATAGACTAAAAGTGCTGGAATGGAAAAAGTATTCCATGCAAATGGAAATGAAAAGAAAGCTGGGGTAGCAATACTTATATCTGACAAAATTGACTTTAAAACAAAGTCTATAGTAAGTGATAAAGTCACTACATAATGGTAAAGAGAGCAATCCAAGAGGAGGATATAACCATTATAAATATCTATGCACCTAATACAGGAGCACCTAAATATATTAAGCAGACTTTGATGGATATAAAGAGCAAGATCATCAGCAATACTATAATACTGGGGATTTCAATACCACACTAACATCAGTGGACAGATCCTCCAGACAGAAAATTAACAATGAAGCAGTGGCCTTAAATGACACATTAGATCAACAGGATTTAAAAGATATCTTCAGAACTTTTCACCCCAAAGCAGCCGAATATACATTGTTTTCAAGTGCTCAGGATACATTCTCTAGGACAGACCACATGCTGGACAGAAAACAAGTCTCAATAAATTTAAGAAGATAGAAATCACATCAAGCATCTTCTCAAATCACAATGGCACGAAACTAAAAATCAACAACAATAAAAAAAACTGAAAAACATCCAAATGGGAGGAGGCTAAATAGCATGTTATTAACTAAAGAATGGCTTAACAATGAGATCAAGGAAGAAATAAAAACTTTTCATAAAACAAATAAAAATGAACATACAACAACTTAAAATTTATGAGACATAGCAAAGGCAGTCCTGAGGCAAGTTCATAGCAATACAGGCATACCTTACAAAGCAAGAAAAAGCTCAAATAAACATCTTAACCCTGCATTTAAAAGAACTAGAAAAGAACAACAAATAAAGCCCAGTGAAAGTAGAAGGAAGGAAAAAATAAAGGTCAGACTGGAAATAAATGACATAGAGGCTAAAAAAAAAAAAAAAAAAAACAATACAGAAGATCAATGAAACCAAGAGCTGCTCTTTGAAAACATAAACAATACTGATGAACCTTTAACCAGACTCATCAAGAGAAAACATGAGATAATTTAAATAAATAAAATTAGAAATAAAAGTGGAGATGTAACAACTGACACTGCAGAAATACAATGGATTGTAAGAAAATACTATGAAGATCAGTATGCCAAAAAATTGTACAACCTAGAAAAAATGGATAAATTTTTACAAACATATAATCTTCCAAAACTCAGTCTGGAAGAATCAGAAAACCTAAACTGACTGATCACAGCAAAGGAAATTTAAACAGTTATCAGAAAACTCTCAGCAATAAAAAGCCCGGGACCAGATGGCTTCACAGGCAAATTCTACCAAATATTCAAAAAAGAACTAATGCCTTTCCTTCTCAAGGTTTTCAAATATTTCAAGAGGAGGGAAGACTGTCAAGCTCCTTTTATGAGACAAGCATAATCCTCTTTTCAAAACCAGGGAAAGAAACTACAAAAAAGAAAACTATAGGCCAATATCCCTGATAATCTTAGATGCTAAAATTCTCAACAAAATATTAGCAAACTGCATCCAGGAATACATGAAAAAAATCATACATTATGATCAAGTGAGATTTATTCTGGGGAGGCAAGGCTGGTACAATATTTGCAAATCAATCAATGTGATTCATCACATAAACAAAAGAAAGGATAAAAATTACATGATAATATCAATAGATTACAAAAAGTACATTTGATAAAATCCAGCACTCATTTATGATCAAAATTCTCAACAAAGTGAAAATACGGGGAACATACCTCAACATGATAAAAGCCATCTATGAGAAACCCACAGCCAACATCATACTTAATGGGCAACAATTAAAAGCAATCCCCATAAGATCAGGAACAAGGTAGGGGTTCCCCCTTTCACCACTCTTATTCAATATAGTCCTGGAAGTCCTAGCCACAGCAATCAGACAAGAAGAAGAAATAAAAGGCATCCAAATTGGAAAAGAAGAAGTAAAAGTATCATTATTTGCAGATAATATGATACTGTACATAGAAAACCCTAAAGTGTCAGTCAAAAAACTACTGGACCTGATAAATGAATTCAGCAAGTTGGCAGGATAAAAATTAATACTCAGAAATCAGAAGCAATTTTGTACACCAAAAATAAACAGGCTGAGAAAGAAATTAGGGAAACAAACCCCTTAATTACTGCAACAACAAAAAAAATTAAGTACCTGGGAGTAAATTTAAGGAGGTAAAGTACTTGTATGTGGAAAATTATAAAACATTGATAAAAGAAATCAAGTAAGATAAAACCAAGTGGAAGCATATACCAAGTTCATGGATAGGAATAATAAACATCATTAAAATGTCTATATTACTCAAAGCAATCTATAAATGCAATGCAATTATGATTAAAATGCCAATTATATACTTTAAAGATATAGAACAAATATTCCAAAAATTTATATGGAATGAAAAAAGAACATAAATAGCCTCAGTAATCTTGAAAATGAAGAATAAAGTGGGAGGTTTCACACTTCCTGATATCAATTTCTACTACAAGTCAGTGTATTAAAAAGCTTGGTATTGGCATAAGAACAGGCATACAGATCAATGGAACAGAACAGAGAACCCAGAAATTAACCAACGTTTTTATGGTCAATTCATATTTGACAAAGGAGGTAAGAGCATACAATAGAGTAAAGACAGTCTCTTTAATAAATGATGTTGGGAAAGTGTTTGTCAGTGGATGAGTGGATTAAAAAGCTGTGGTACATATACACAATGGAATACTATGTGGTGGTGAAAGGGAAAGAAATCTTACCTTTTGTGACAGCATGGACATACCTGGAGATTATTATGCTAAGTGAAATAAGCTAAGCAGAGAAAGAAAAATATCATATGATCTCACATATATGTGAGACAAAGTGACTTGAGGAATGGAATAGAGGCAGAGACAGATTCACAGGGACCAGATTGACAGCAATCAGAGGGAAGGGCAATGAGGGGATGGGATCAGAGAAGGTAAAAAGATTAGTAAAAAATGTAGGGTGATCAAACATCTAATTCAATGGTTATATAATTTTCCCCCCCAATTTTTCCTGGTAAAACTTACAATCCTAACAGATAAATATTTTCCTGTGAATTACAGATTTTCTTTTTTATTGCAAAATCTTATTCTGGAACTGTAAGTTGTATTAGCATGTGTCATAATTAAGTCATGAAATGTGAACCATCAGGTTGATAGCTTTAGTCTTTGATTTTCTTTTTTTTATAGGAAAGGCTAATATTAGCATAGGTTTGGGAGTCTTGGGCTCTAGATATGGCTCAGTTTTGTACTAGCTCTATGATCTGGAGACTGCTATCACCTAACTTCCAGTTCCAGTGAATTCCAGTTCCAGTTGTTTTGCAAGGGCTGGACAAGCCTTCTTAATCTACACCCAACCGTCTCAAATCTAGTAACTAAGTCAGGCATGGCCAACAGGTTTTGCTCCTGGGCCAGATTAGAAAGAAAACTTTTTTCACGGGCTGGATGAAATATTAAAATTAAAAAATGTTAAATACAAAAACAATTTATTTAAGTAAACAAAATTTTATTTTGTAATTTGTTTATGAATAAATGTGAGTGAAAAAATTTTAATATACAATATTATTTTAATGAAAATATATTTTAATAAAAATATAACTACATACCTTATAAATATCCAAACTGTATCACAATCAATCAAAACAATATTTAATTAATAGAATGAGCTTGAAGGGGTTATATTGCAAATAAAACAATTATTTCATTTTATAAACAGCCTGAACACATTTTCAGCTATCAACTTCAGCTATTGTTTATGCTACAATGCCACATGATTCAGCACACTTGACCACAAAAATAATAAATTGTTTGACCTTGGGTGCGCACTTGGAAACTCCTCCTAAAAGAATGTGGGTTTCACATTGCTGCTAACATCAAAGAGTTCATACTAGTACAGACTAGTACAAAAGTTTTAAATCTAGGCCCTGGCTGGTTGGCTCAGCGGTAGAGTGTCGGCCTGGCGTGCGGGGGACCCGGGTTCGATTCCCGGCCAGGGCACATAGGAGAAGCACCCATTTGCTTCTCCACCTCCCCCTCCTCCTTCCTCTCTGTCTCTCTCTTCCCCTCCCGCAGCCAAGGCTCCATTGGAGCGAGGATGGCCCGGGCGCTGGGGATGGCTCCTGGGCCTCTGGCCTCTGCCCCAGGCGCTAGAGTGGCTCTGGTCGTGGCAGAGCGATGCCCCGGAGGGGCAAAGCATTGCCCCCTGGTGGGCGTGCCGGGTGGATCACGGTGGGGCGCATGCGGG
This sequence comes from Saccopteryx bilineata, assembly GCF_036850765.1. Lineage (NCBI taxonomy): Eukaryota > Metazoa > Chordata > Mammalia > Chiroptera > Emballonuridae > Saccopteryx > Saccopteryx bilineata. The sequence continues at coordinate 2,810,716 of NC_089502.1, forward strand.
AGTCTGTCTGACTGTCTCTCCCCGTTCCCAGCTTCAGGAAGAAAAAAAAAAGTTTTAAATCTATATAATGGAATTTTTTTTTTTTTCTTTTTTTTTTTTTTTTTTGTACTTTTCTGAAGCTGGAAATGGGGAGAGACAGTCAGACAGACTCCCGCATGCGCCCGACCGGGATCCACCCGGCACGCCCACCAGGGGCGATGCTCTGCCTACCAGGGGGCGATGCTCTGCCCCTCTGGGGCGTCGCTCTGCCGCGATCAGAGCCACTCTAGCGCCTAGGGCAGAGGCCAAGGAGCCATCCCCAGCGCCCGGGCCATCTTTGCTCCAATGGAGCCTTGGCTGCGGAAGGGGAAGAGAGAGACAGAGAGGAAGGAGGGGGTGGGGGTGGAGAAGCAAATGGGCGCTTCTCCTATGTGCCCTGGCCGGGAATCGAACCCGGGTCCCCCGCACACCAGGCCGACGCTCTACCACTGAGCCAACCGGCCAGGGCCGGAATTTTTTTTTTTTAAATAAAGAAGTATTGTGAATCCATTTGACCAATTATTGGAAGTTAACCCTAGATTAGTCACACGCAGAATTCTTTTCCATGTATCACTATCTTCTTAAATATCTCGTTTTTCAATAATGAAAGACGCTTCCACTTTTGAGTAACTGAGATTTTAAAGTAACAGAGAATATTAAAAATTTAATCACGGGCCACATAAACTCATTATGTGTGCCAGATCCAGCCCACAGACCGTATGTTGGCCATGCCTGAACTAAGTAGTTAAGTTTCAATAACTAGATCAGGTATGCATCTTTTCTAATTGCTTAATGCCTGTGGAGTACCTATTGTTAATTTTTTTTTTTTTTTTTTTTTTTTTTTTGTATTTTTCTGAAGCTGGAAACGGGGAGAGACAGTCAGACAGACTCCCTCGTGCACCCGACTGGGATCCACCGGCTCTGCCCACCAGGGGGCGATGCTCTGCCCCTCCAGGGCGTCACTCTGTCGTGACCAGAGCCACTCTAGTGCCTGGGGCAGAGGCCAAGGAGCCATCTCCAGCGCCTGGTCCATCTTTGCTCCAATGGAGCCTCAGCTGCGGGAGGGGAAGAAAGAGACAGAGAGGAAGGAGAGGGGGAGGGGTGGAGAAGCAGATGGGCGCTTCTCCTGTGTGCCCTGGCTGGAAATTAAACCCGGGACTTCTGCACACCAGGCCGACACTCTACCACTGAGCCAACCGGCCAGGGCTTGTTAAATAAATATTCTGAATATTACATCTGGTTGTAGTCAAATAAAGACTAATGGGAGTAATTTATTTCCTATATTACAGAAGGATAAAATACTATAATGGCCAACTGTGTTTGAAAACTGAAGCTTTAAAAAGTGGAAGAAGATATCCAGTAAATATAAATTGATAATCAAATCTTTATTATTCTTTCTTTCACTTTGTGCATCCCTTGAGTGGCTTTGTATTCCAGACAGTATTGGCGAATACAGCTACCATGTTGCTTGGAAAGCATCCTTATAAAGGAGGACATCATTTACATCAAGAATGATGTTTTTTTTCCAATTTCATGTTCTAGGAGATGTAAAATGCAACATTTTACTCAAAAAAAAACAACCCACAAACACTGAAAATAAAGAACAAAAAGTAATTTTCACATTTTTCTCAACTACTTAGTCTCTGGTTGGAATTTTAGTAGAGAAGCTAGAGACTGATGAACTTTCTGCAAGGTCCTTTATGTACACGGTTTGGGTCCATTATTACATTGCAAAACAAGATAGATGAAGACAATCTAACTCAAGCATTCATTTCTAGGATTATTATATGTATTCTTATGCATTTTAATTTGAGAGTTTGATTGCTTGGTTATAATTGTATTAAGAAAGGAGGGATATAAATCTTCTTTAAATTACATGATCTGGCCCTGGCTGGCTGGCTCAATGGTAGAGTGTTGGTCCAACATGTGGAAATCCCAGGTTTTGATTCCCAGTCAGGGAACACAGAAGAGGTGATCATCTGATTCTCTCCTCTCCTCATTTTCTCACTCTCTTTCTCTTCCCCTCCCACAGCCAACTGATTCAAGTGCATTGGCCAGGGAAGTGAGGATGGCTCCATGGAGCCTCTACCTCAGGTGCTAAAAATAGTTTGATTGAAATCATGACCCCAGATGGGCAGAACATCAGCTCCAGATGGGGGATGCCAGGTAGATCCTGGTCAGGGTTCATGTGGGAATCTATCTCTTTATCTCCCTCCCTCTCTCCCTTGGAAAAGAAGAACAAAAAAAATAGATGATATGTGTGAGATATAGTGTGGAATATTTTCCAAAAATAATTTTAACCTAATGTAAATTCTTAGAATGAAAATATCTTAACTATAAATTTGTCCTCTGTTTTAAATTCTAGAAGGATAGTAGAAAATGAGTTTTATTGCCTCTGTAAAGATTAAGTAAAGTAGAACTCTCTTGTGGACTGAATGTTTGTATCTTCTTAAAATCTGTGTGTTGAAGACCTAAATCTCAATGTGATGGTATTGGGTAATGAGGCCTTTGGGAATAGTTAAGATTAGATGAGGTCATGAAGGTGGAGCCCCCATAATGGAATTAGTACCCTTAAAAGAAGAGAAAGAGACACCAGAGTTTCTTCTTTATGCCATATGAGTATATTGTGAGAAATGGCTGTTGGCAAGTTTGGAAGGGAGCCCTCACCAAGAGCCAAATTGACCAGCACCTTAATCTTGGACTTCCCAGCCTCTAGAACTGTGAGAAATAAATATCTGTTGTTTAAGCCACCAGTCTGTGGTATTTTGTTATGTCAGCTTGAGCTGACTGAGACAGACAAACTCCATGACACCAACCTTTCTATAACATATGTTCAGTTATATTGGGGCCAAAGTATGCACTTCTTTAAGCCTAGCATTATACCATGATTTTAAATGTCTTTTTTGTAGATATAAGTTCCTTACAGGAGCATAGTTTTGTATTTTACCTGGGCTAGAGATGCCAATGATTGCTGATTGTGGCCTTGAGAAACTCCTTATTAAGATCAAGTCATTTCGAAAGTGCTTAGACCCTGTTTGTCAAGGTAAACCAGATATTGGAGGTGGAAGAAGATATATCATCTTTTTATGTATCCGTGTTTTTGTCTTGAAAGTTAACAGAACAATGTTAGACACTGTGGACATAGAGTTAGTATGGTATTTTTCTCAAGAGTTTCTTGTGATAGCAGCCAAGAGAGGCCCATGACAGTAGTCATTCCTTCTGACAATAACTCAAGTGCTTCTGCTGTTTTTAAAGGTGAACCAAATCAAGTCTCCTTTTCAAGATACTTAGCCTACCAATCTGCAATTAAGGAGGTAAGATTGTTCAACTTTAGCTTCCAATCATTCCGTAGTCTTTAAAAGAAATTCTGTTATACATTATTAATCCACAATGGTGTATCTTACTTTCTGAATGCACCTTTTCTTTATAGAATTGTGGTCTTGTACAAATGTCCTATTTTTATTTTTTTATAAATTTTTATTAATTTTAATTTAGTGACATCAATAAATCAGGGTACATATCTTCAAAGAAAACATGTCCAGGTTATCTTTTCATTCAATTATGTTGCATAGCCATCACCCAAAGTCAGATTGTCCTCCTTCACCTTCTATCTAGTTTTCATTTACCCCTGCCCCTTCCCCTTCCCCTCTCTCTCCTTCTCCTCCCCTCCCCGGTAACCACCACACTTTTGTCCATGTTTATTTAGTCTCATTTTTATGTCCCACCTATGTATGGAATCATTCAGTTTTTGTTTTTTCTGATTTACTTATTTCACTCCGTATAATGTTATCAAGATCCAACCATTTTGTTGTAAATAATCCGATGTCTTCATTTCTTATGGCTGAGTAGTATTCCATAGTGTATATGTGCCACATTTTCTTTATCCAGTCTTCCATTGAAGGGCTTTTTGGTTGTTTCCTTGTCTTGGCCACTTTGAACAATGCTGCAATGAACATGGGACTACATGCATCTTTACATATCAATGTTTCTGAGTTCTTGGGGTATATACCTAGTAGAGGAACTGCTGGGTCATAAAGTAGTTCTATTTTCAGTTTTTTGAGGAACCACCATACTTTCTCCCATAATGGTTGTACTACTTTACATTCCCACCAACAGAGAATGAGGGTTCCTTTCTCTCCACAGCCTCTCCAACACTTGTTATTACAAGTACTTTTCTTGTTGATAATAGCTAATCTAACAGGTGTGAGGTAGTATCTCATTGTGGTTTTTATTTGCATTTCTCTAATAACTAATGAAGATGAGCAACTTTTTATATATCTCGTAGCCATTTGTATTTCTTCCTGGGAGAAGTGTCTGTTCATGTCCTCTTCCCATTTTTTTATTGGATTGTTTTTTTGTTTGTTGAGTTTATGAGTTCTTTGTATATTTTGGATATTAGGTCCTTATCTAAGCTGTTGTTTGAAAATATCATTTTCCATTTAGTTGGCTGTCTGTTTATTTTGTTGTCAGTTTCTCTTGCTGAGCAAAGACTTCTTAGTCCGTGTAGTCCCATTCATTTATCTTTGCCATCACTTCTCTTGTCTTTGGAGTCAAATTAATAAAATGCTCTTTAAAACCAAGGTCCATGAGTTTAGTAAATATGTCTTCTTCTATGTACTTTATTGTTTCAGGTCTTACATTTAGGTCTTTGATCCATTCTGAATTAATTTTAGTACAAGGGGACAAGCTGTAGTTGAGTTTTATTCTTTTGCATGTGGCTTTCCAGTTTTCCCAGCACCATTTGTTGAAGAGGCTTTTTTTTTTTCTCCATTTGTGTTGTTGGCTCCTTTACCCAAAATTATTTGACCATATATATGTGGTTATATTTCTGGACTTTCTATTCTGTTCCATTGGTCTGAGTGTCTATTTTTCTGTCAATACCATGCTGTTGTGATTGTCATGGCTCTATAATATAGTTTAAAATCAAGTATTGTAATGCCTCCAGCTTCATTCTTTTTCATTAGGATTGCTTTGGCTATTCGGGGTTTTTTATAGTTCCATATAAATCTGATGATTTTTTGTTTCATTTCTTTAAAAAATGTCATTGGAATTTTAATGGGACTTGCATTAAATTTGTATATTGCTTTGGGTAATATGGCCATTTTGATTATATTTATTCTTCCTGTCCAAGAACAATGAATATTTTTCCATCTCATTGTATCTTTTTCAATTTCCCTTAACAGTGCTTTGTAGTTATCTTTATATAGGTCCTTTACATTCTTTGTTATGTTTATTTCTAGGTATTTTATTATTTTGTTGCAATTGTGAAGGTGATTATTTTTTGAGTTCGTTTTCTAATGTTTCATTATTGGCATATAAAAAGGCTATGGACTTTTGTATATTAATTTTGTATCCTGCAACTTTATTGTATTGGTTTATTGTTTCTAGTAATCTTTTTGTGGATTCTTTGGGGTTTTCGATATATAGGATTATATCATCTACAAAAAGTGAAACCTTTACTTCTTCTTTTTTGATATGGATGCCTTTTATTTCTTACTCTTGTCTGATTGCTGTGGCTAAAACTTTTAGCACCACGTTAAATAAGTGTGGAGAGAGTGGATATCCCTGTCTTGTTCCTGATTTAAGGGGGAAAGTCCTCAGTCTTATGCCATTTAATATGATATTAGCTGCCTGACCTGTGGTGGCACAGTGGATAAAGCGTCGACCTGGAAATGCTGAGGTCGCCGGTTTGAAACCCTGGGCTTGCCTGGTCAAGGCACATATGGAAGTTGATGCTTCCAGCTCCTCACCCCCTGTCTCTCTCTCTCCCTCTCTCTCTCCTCTCTAAAGTGAATAAATAAAATAAAATAAAAAAATAATGTGATATTAGCTGATGGTTTATCATATATGGCCTTTATCATGTTGAGATATTTTCCTTTTATACCCATTTTGTTCAGTGTCTTAAACATAAAGTTGCATTGTATTTTATTGAATGCCTTTTCTGCATCTATTGATAAGATCATGTGGTTTTTGTTCTTTGTTTTGTTGATATGGTGTATTACGTTAACCACTTCACGTATGTTCAACCATCCTTGAGATTCTGGGATGAATCCCAATTGATCATGATGTATTATTTTCTTAATATGTTATTATATTTGATTTGCTAGTATTTTGTTTAGTATTTTAGCTTCTGTATTCATTATAGATATTGGTCTGTAGTTTTCTTTTTTTGTGCAGTCCTTGTCAGATTTCGATATGAGGGTTATGTTGGTCTCATAAAATGTGTTTGGAAGTGTTGCTTCTTCAATTTTTTGGAAGACTTTAAGTAGAATAGGAATCAAGTCTTCCTTGAATTTTTGATAGAATTCACTAGTATAACCGTCTGGGCCTGGACTTTTATTTTGGGGGAGGTTTATTTGTTTGTTTTCTTTGTGTGTTCTGTCTAGCCTAACTATTTTAACTTCACAAAACTTCTTCAACCTGTTTCATAACAGGTCCTCAAGGGCGATAGGAGGAGTCAGGAACCTATGGCTCGTGAGCCAGATGTGGCTTCTTTGATGGCTGCATCTGGCTCACAGACAAATCTTTAATAATAAAAAAATAACATTAAAAACACAAAACATTCTTATGTATTACAATCCATTCATTTTCTACCACTCAGTTCATGGTTGCAGGTGGCTGGAGCCAATCACAGCTGTCCTCCAGGACAACACCAAATTTTTATTGGATAATGCATAAAGTACACGGGTTGTTGTATGGCTCTCACAGAATTGCATTTTAAAATATGTGGCATTCATGGCTCTCTCAGGCAAAAAGTTTCCTGACCCCTGGGCTATAGGAGGATCAAGGTATGACCCATAGTTTATGGAAGTTTTTTGTGTTTTTTTGAGTACTTATCAGTAGTTTATTTTTTTTCTTCTTTTTTTAAAATTTTATTTATTAAATTTAATGCAGTGACATTGATAGATCAGGGTACATAAGTTGAGAGAAGACATCTCCAGATTATTTTGACATTTGATTGTGCTGTATACCACTCCCCCAAAGTCAAATTGTCTTCTGTCTACTTCTATCTGGTTTTCTTGGTGCCCCTCCCCTCCCCCAACCCCTCTCTCCTTCCTTGCCACCTTCCCCCTCCCCCAACCCCTCTCTCCTTCCTTGCCCCCTCCCCCCTCCCCCCAACTCCCCACCCGCATTGCCATCACATTCTTGTTCATATCTCTGAGTCTCATTTTTATGTCCCATCTATGTATGGATTCATATATAGTTCTTAGTTTTTTTCTGATTTACTTCTTTCACTCCATATAATGTTATCAAGTTCCATCCATGTTATTGTAAATGATTCGATGTCATAATTTCTTATGGCTGAGTAGTATTCCATAGTATATATGTACCAAAGCTTTTTAATCCACTCGTCCTCTGATGGACACTTGGGCTGTTTCCAGATCTTCGCTATTGTGAACAATGCTGCCATAAACATGGGGGTGCATTTCTTCTTTTCATACAGTGCTATGGTGTTCTTGCAGTACATTCCTAACAGTGGGATAGCTGGGTCAAAAGGCAGTTTGATTTTCAGTTTTTTGAGGAATCTCCATACTGTTTTCCACAGTGGCTGCACCAGTCTGCATTCCCACCAGCAGTGCAGCAGGGTTCCCGTTTCTCCCCATCCTCGGCAGCACTTATTCTGTGTTGTTTGGTTGATGAGCGCCATTCTGACTGGTGTGAGGTGGTATCTCATTGTGGTTTTAATTTGCATTTCTCTAATAATTAGTGATGCTGAGCATTTTTTTCATATGCCTATTGGCCATCTGTATGTCCTCTTTGGAGGAGAGTTTATTCATTTCTTTTGCCCATTTTTGGATTGGATTGTTTGTCTTCCTGGTATTAAGTTTTACAAGTTCTTTATAAATTTTGGTTATTAACCCCTTATCAGACGTATTGTCGAATATATTCTCCCATTTTGTAGTTTGTCTTCTTATTCTGTTCTTGTTGTCTTTAGCTGTGCAAAATTTTTTTAGTTTGATATAGTCCCACTTGTTTATCGTGTCTTTTATTTCACTTCTCTGTGGAGATAAATCAGCAAATATATTGATCCGAGAGATGTCAGAGAGCTTACTGCCTATGTTTTCTTCTAATATGCTTATAGTTTTAAGGCTTACATTTAAGTCTTTTATCCATTTTGAGCTTATTTTTGTGAGTGGTGTAAATGGTGATCTAGTTTCATTTTTTTTCCAGGTAGCTGTCCAATTTTCCCAACACCATTTGTTAAAGAGGCTGTCTTTACTCCATTGTATTTCCTTACCTCCTTTTTCAAATATTCATTGTCCATAGAGCTGTGGGTTTATTTCTGGGTTCTCCATTCTGTTCCATTGATCTATGTGCCAGTTCTTATGCCAGTACCAGGCTGTTTTGAGTACAATGGCCTTGTAGTATAACAATATCAGGAAGTGTGATACCTCCCACTTTATTCTTCTTTTTAAAGATTGCTGAGGCTATTTGTGTCCTTTTTTGATTCCATATAAATTTTTGGAATATGTGATCTATTTCTTTGAAGTATGTCATTGGTATTTTAATTGGTATTGCATTGAATTTATAGATTGCTTTGGATAATATAGACATTTTAATGATGTTTATTCTTCCTAACCATGAGCACGGTATATGCTTCCACTTGTTAGTATCTTCCTTGATTTCTTTTATTAATGCTTTGAAATTTTCCGAGTACAAGTCTTTAGTCTCCTTGGGTAAGTTTACTCCTAGCTACTTTATTTTTTTGGTTGTAATTGTGAAGGGGATTGTTTCCTTAATTTCTCTTTCTGACTGTTTATTGTTGGTGTATAAAAATGCCTCTGATTCCTGAGTGTTGATTTTATATCCTGCCACTTTTCTGAATTCATTTATCACATCGAGTAGTTTTTTGACTGAGACTTTAAGGTTTTCTATATACAATATCATATCATCTGCAAATAATGATAGCTTTACTTCTTCTTTTCCAACTTGAGTGACTTTTATTTCTTCCTCTTGTCTGATTGCTGTGGCTATGACTTCCAGGACTATGTTGAATAAGAGTGGTGAAAGGGGGCACCCCTGCCTTATTCCTGATCTTAAAAGTATTGCTTTTAATTTTTGCCGATTGACTGTGATGTTGGCTGTGGGTTTCTCATAGATGGCTTTTATCATGTTGAGGTATATTTCCCTGTATTCCCACTTTGCTAAGAGTTTTGATCATGAAAGGGTGCTGGATTTTATCAAATGCTTTTTCTGCATCTATTGAAATTATCATATGTTTTTTCTCCTTCTTTTTTTTTATGTGATGAATCACATTGATTGATTTACAAATATTATACCAGTCTTGCCTCCCCAGAATAAATCCCACTTGATTATGGTGTATGATTTTTTTCATATATTGTTGGATCTGGTTTGCTAATGTTTTGTTGAGGATTTTAGCATATATATTCATCAGAGATATTGGCCTATAATTTTCTTTCTTTGTGTTGTGTTTGCCTGGTTTTGGAATCAGAATTATGCTTGCCTCATAAAAGGAGCTTGGAAGTCTTCCTTCCTCTTGAATTTTTTGAAATAGCTTGAGAAGGATAGGAGTTAGTTCTTTGAATATTTGGTAGAATTCCGTTGTGAAGCCATCAGACCTGGAATTTTATTTGCTGGGAGTTTTTTTAATAACTGTTTTGATCTCATTTCGTGTAATCAGTCTGTTTAGGTTTTCTGATTCTTCCAGATTGATTTTTGGAAGATTGTATGTTTCAAGATTTGATTTCATCTAGGTTGCCTTGTTTTTTGGCATACAGTTCTTCATAGTATTTTCTGACAATATTTTGTATTTATGTTGTGTCAGTTGTTATTTCTCCACTCTCATTTCTAATTTTATTTATTTGAGTCCTCTCTCTCTTTTTCTTGGTTAGTCTAGTTAAAGGTTTATCAATTTTGTTTACCTTTTCAAAGAACCAGTTCCTAGTTTCATTGATCATCTGTATTGTTTCTTTAGCCTCTATGTCAATTATTTCTGCTCTGATTTTTATTATTTCCTTCCTTCTACTACATTTGGGCTTTACTTGCTGTTCTTTTGCTAGTTCTTTTAGATGCAGTGTTAAGTTGTTTATTTGAGCTTTTTCTAGCTTCTTAAAGTGTGCCTATAGTGCTATGAACTTCCCTCTCAGTTCTGCTTTTGCTGTGTCCCATAAATTTTGAGTTGTTGCATGCTCATTGTCATTCGTTTCTAGGAATTTTTTTATTTCTTCTTTGATCTTATTTTTAATCCATTCATTATTTAACAACCTGCTATTTAGTTTCCATGTGTTTGAGAATTTTTGAGCTTTTCTGTTGTGGTTCATTTCTACTTTCATGCCGTTTTGATCAGAGAAAGTGCTTGATATGATTTCAATCTTCTTAAATTTGTGGAGAGCACTTTTGTGCCTTAACATGTGGTCTGTCCTAGAGAATGTACCATGAGCACTTCAAAGTAATGTATATTCTGCTGCTTTAGGGTGAAAGTTTCTGAAGATATCTCTTAAATCCAGTTGATCTAGTGTGTCCTTTAAGTCTGCTGTTTCTTTGTTAATTTTCTTTCTTGAGGATCTATCTAGTGATGTTAGTGGAGTATTGAAATCCCCGAGTATTATAGTATTGCTCTTGATATTGCCCTTTAAATCTGCCAAAGTCTGCTTTATATATTTATGTGCTCCTATATTAGGTGCATAGATATTTATAATAGTTAAATCTTCCTATTGGATTACTCTCTTTATTATTATGTAGTGGCCTTCTTTATCTCTTAATATATATTTTTTTAAAGTCCAGTTTGTCTGATATAAGTATTGGTACCCCAGCTTTATTTTATTTTCATTTGCATGAAATGTTTCTTTCCATCCTTTTACCTTCAACCTATATGTATGTTTTATTCTAAGGTGTGTCTCTTGCAGAGAGCATATGTACAGGTCCTGTTTTCTTATCCATGCAGCTACCCTATGTCTTTTGATTGGATCATTTAATCCATTTACATTTATGGTTATTATTGATATGTAGTTGTTTATTGCCATTTTATTCTTTAAAGCTGTATTTCTCTTTTGCTATATTCTTTTCTCACTTTGATCTGTTTACATCAGGCCCCTTAACATTTCCTGCAGCATTGGTTTGGTTGTTGTAATGAATTCCTTGAGTTGTTTTTTGTCTGGGAAGATTTTTATTTCTTCTTCAATTTTAAAGCATAGTCTTGTTGGATTGGTTGTAGGTTCCTGTTCTGCATTACTTTGAATATTTCTTGCCATTCCCTTCTGGCCTCAAGTGTTTCTGTTGAGAAGTCAGATGTCATCCTTATGGGGTCTCCTTTGGAGGTGATAGCTTTTAATATTTTCTCTTTATTGCTTAGCTTTGGTATTTTAATTATGATGTGTCTTGGTGTAGCTTTCTTTGGGTTTCTCTTTAATGGAGTCCTCTGTGCTTCTTGAACTTGTGAGAGTTTCTCCCGCATTAATTTAAGGAAGTTTTAAGCTATGATATGATTGAACAAAGTCTCTATCCATTATTCTTTTTCTTCTTCTTCAGGAACCTCTATGATGTGGATGTTATTTCTCTTCATGTTGTCACAGAGCTCTCTAAGAGTTTCCTCAGACTTTTTGAGTCTCTTTTCCTTTTTCTTCTCTGCTTTCATGCCTTCATTCCAGTTGTCCTCCAACTCGCTGATTCGATCCTCTGCTCTATCTATCCTGTTTTTAATTCCTTCCATTGTAGTCTTTATTTCTGATATTGTATTTGTCTTCTCCGTCTGATTCTTTTTTATACTTGCTGTTTCTTCATTTAGGTCTTCATAATGACCATCCATTGTTGTTCTAAGATTTCTAAGCATCCTTACAATCATTATTTTGAACTCCGCATCTGGAAGTTTGATTATTTCCATATCACGCAGTTCATCTCCTGAAGATATCTCTTGTGGTTTCATTTGGATTGCACTTTTTTGTCTTCTCATTGTGTTTGAGTGTTTTATTTGTAGAGTTGGTTGAGGCTAGGCTTGGTGTCTGCCTCCAGTTTTCAGTTGTGTTATTTCTAGGTCATCTTGGGTTGGTATCAGCTATTATTTGTAATCCACTTTCGGATTTGGGAAGCTTTGAAGTCTTGATTTGTTTATTTTCTTAACAGGTGATAGTCTTGTTTATTGATCTCAGCAGGGGGCTTCATTGAAAGTGTATCCAGGAATGTGATGGGTATTACCTGAGACTCTGAAGTCCTCCTCAGTCAATTAATCTCTTTGGGGGCAGGGTGTTTTCTCAGCTTCAGTAGGGGGAGGTGTATCTCAGATGGAAACCTGAGTTACTGCCCCTCCTCCCCACTTCTTGTTTTCAGCTGTGTCTTGTTGCGCTGATTGTAGCTTGAGAGATGTCCAGAGATCACTGCTCCGGAGCAATTCAGTACTGTTTTGTTGAATGTTCAGTCCCTCCCCCAGCTATGGCCACCTCCAAAACAGATGAGTCAGCTTTTTTAGTTCATTTCCTGCATTACTTAGCCCCTCACAGTGTGTCCCTCTCCCTGTCCTTTCCACTTGGGAGATAAGCTGATCTTTTCAACACACCTTGCTCCCTGGTCACCAGGCAAGTGGCTGTGAGCAGTATTTTCTGCTCTTTTCCCTTGGGTGAGATCCCCTCTGGGCTCTCAGCCTTCCCCTCCCCTCCATTCCTGTAAGCAGAGGAGATTCAGGCATTCCCTACCAGGTTTGTTGTGGCTTCTTCTTTGTTCCTTGGTTTTTGAGAGCTGTTCTTGTAGTTGAGAGTTGTTTTTTTATGCTAATTTTTTCTAAATTGATTTGTATTTCAGTTTGATGGTGAGAGCTGGGTGTCTGTGCTTCCACCTACTCCGCTGCCATCTTCTCAATCTCGTCTTGGGGGAGGTTTTTAATAGGTTTTTCTATTTCTTCTCTGCTAATTGGTATATTAAGGCTTTCTGCCTCTTCTTGACTCAGTCTAGGAAGGTTGTATTGTTCTAAGAATTTATCCATTTCTTCTAGATTGTTGAATTTGGTGGCATATAGTTTTTCATAGAATTCTACAATAATTCTTTGTATATCTATGATGTCTGTGGTGATTTCTCCTCTTTCATTTTGGATTTTGTTTATGAGTCCTTTCTCTTTTTTTCTTGATGAATCTTGCCAAGGGTTTGTCAATTTTTTTTGATATTTTCAAAGAAACAGCTCCTTATTTTATTAATTTTTTCTTGTTTTTCTGTTCTCTGTTTCATTTATTTCTGCTCTGATTTTTATTATTTCCTTACTTCTGCTGGTTTTGGGTTGTCTTTTTTCTTCTTTTTCTAGTTCCTTAAGGTGTAATGTTAAGTGGTTTATTTAGGCTCTCTCTTGTTTGTTCACTTAGGCCTTTAGTGATATGAACTTCCCTCTCATTACTGCTTTTGCTGCATCCCAGAGATTCTGATAAGTCATATTGTCTTTTTCATTTTTCTGTATATATCTTTTGATCTCTGCTCTTATTTCTTCTCTGACAATTCAATTTTTAAAAGTATGTTGTTTAGTTTCCACATTTTTGTGAGTTTTTTTCCTCTTTCTTGCAATTGAATTCTTGTTTCAAGGCTTTATGATCAGAAAATACGCTTGATACAATTTTGGTTTTTCTTAATTTGCTGATGTTATTTTTGTGGCCCAACATATGGTCAATTCTTGAGAATGTTCCATGTACACTAGAGAAAAATGTTTACTCCATCGCTTTGGGATGAAATGTTCTGTAGATATCTATCATATCTAATAGTTCTAGTGTTTCATTTAAGGCCAGAATTTTTTTATTGATTTTCTGTTTTGATGAACAATCTAGAGCCGTCAGCAGTATATTGAGATCTCCAAGTATGATTGTATTTTTGTCAGTTTTTGTTTTTAGGTCAGTCAGTAGCTGCCTTATATATTTTGGTACTCCTTGGTTTGGTGCATATATATTAAGAAGAGTTATGTCTTCTTGAGTCAGTGTCCCTTTAAACATTATGAAATAACCATTTTTTCTCTGAGTACTTTTGCTGTCTTATAGTCAGCATTATTACATATGAGTATTGATACACCTGCTTTTTTTTTGGATGTTATTTGCTTGAAGTATTGTTTTCCAACCTTTCACTTTGAATTTGTTTTTATCCTTGTTGCTTAGATGTGTTTCTTATAGGCAGTATACAGTTGGATTTTCTTTTTTAATCCATTCTGCTACTCTATGTCTTTTTATTGGTGAGTTTAATCCCTTTACATTTAGTATAATTATTAATACTTGTGTGTTTCCTATTCCAATTTTATGAATTGCTTTCTGTTAGTTTTATGTCTTGTTTGATTCTTCTCTTTTGTTTTTCTATCATTTGTTTTTGTCTGGTTGTATTCCATACTCCTTTCCTCTGTTGCTACCTTTTTTAAATCATGTGCTTCTGTGCTGGTTTTTTCAAGGATGGTTACCATTAAGTAATGAAAAGGGTACCTAACATGTTTATTGTAGTATACTAATTTACGAGTGCTTCTGCACTTCATTGTCCTTTGCTATTGTTAATCTCAATCCTCTCTCTCTTTTTTTTGGTTTTTGTTGTCACAGTTTAAATTTGGTTTTATTGTGTTCTTGGTGGAGCTTTTACTTGTTGTTTTGTTTTGTTCTGTTCTTTGTATCTGGTTGGAAAACCCCCTTTAGTATTTCCTGGATTGGGAATTTTCTGATGATAAATTCCCTCATCTTTTCTGTATATTTGAATGTTTTTATTTCTCCTTCGCATTTGCAGGATAGCTTTCCTGAGTATCGTATTCTTGGCTGGAAGTTCCTCTTTTTCAGGACTTTAAATATTGGGGTACACTCTTTTCTATCTTGTAGAGTTTCTGCTGAGAAATGTGATGATAAGCTAATAGGCCTCCTTTATATGTTGTATTTTTTTCCCCTGGCTGCCTTGAGAAGTTTTTTTTTGTCGTTGTTTTCTGCAAATTTCATTATGATGTGCCTTGGAGTTGGTGTGTTGGTGTTAAGAAAATTCGGTGTTCTCTTTGCTTCTTGAATTGGAGGCTTAATTATTTCCACAGACTTGGGAAGTTCTCATCTATTATTTATTTGAATATGTTCTCCATTCTATTTTCTCTCTCTTCTCCCTCTGATATACCTATTATTTTTATGTTATACTTTTTGATGAAGCAAGACAATTCCTGTAGGGCTATCTCATTTTTTAAAATTTTTGAGTGTCTCTCTTCTTCTGTCTGTTGTGCCTCAAGTTGCTTGTCTTCTATTTCACTAATCCTACCTTCTATCTGGACTGTTCTATTAGCTAAGCTTGTTACCTCGTTTTTCAGTTCATGAATTGAGTTTTTCATCTCTGTTTGATTTGTTTAAATAGTTTCAATTTCCTTGGTAATATATTCTTTGTGTACATTGAGTTGTTTTCTGAGCTCCCTAAATTGCCTTTCTGTGTTTTTCTTGTATATCTCTGAGTATTTTTAGGATTTCTATTTTAAATTCTCTGTCATTTAGCTCCAAGGTTTCCAATATATTAAATTTTTTCTCCATAGATTTTTTCTCATCTATCTGTGGTACATCTCTGTCTTTTGTATCCATGATATTTGATTTCCTTTTCTTTAATGTCATCTGAGGGTGGTTTTGTTGATAGCACTAATGAGAATTAATAAAGAATAAGAAGTGAAGAAAAGAAAAAAAATGAAAACAAAATAATTATTTTCCTCTTTTTTCTCTTCTCCTCTTCCCTCCTCCTTGAGAAAATATCCTGATGAACTGTGAATTATATTGTGCTAAATGGAACAAAAACTACCTATAATGGAGGGCCTGAGTTGGAGAGAAGTGATAAAGGGGCAAGAAAGGAGGTAGGGACCCACAAAATGCAAAAAAAAGAAAAAAAATTGTGTCAAGAATAAAATGATTTGCTTGTAAGTGATGGTCGACTAAGAGATTTAATGAGAGGGATAAGAGGGAAACAGAAAAAAGAAAAAATTACTATTGTATTAAGTGGAGCAAAAACTATATAGAATGGAGAGCTGGAGTTGAGGGGAATGCTAATGAGTTACAAAGCAAAGTAAAAAGCACACAAAATGCCACAAAGAAAAAAATTTGAGTCCCAAATACAATAATTTGTTTATGACTGAGGATTGAATGAGAGGAAAAGTAAAGGAGAAAAGAAGAAACTAATAGGAAGACAAAAGAAAAAAGGAAAAGAAGAAAAAAGAACAAAGAGAGAGAGAGAGAGTTAAGGGTTTTGGAATATAGCCCTCATAGAGAGAAAGGAAGAAGAAAGAAAATGAAAAATGTAATATTTATGGGTATTGTAATTTAAGGAGAGGAAAGAATAAGGTGGGCAGAAAAAAGAGGATCAAGATGGAAGAAAAAATGATAATAAAAACAAGATGAAAGAAACAGAAAAAAATGGAAAAAGTTGTAGTCTGTGGATTTTTCTTGATTTTGAGAGGTTATCTTCTTCCTTTTTTTCCCCTCTTTGTCTTTCTGATTGGTGACTCTGTACCCCAGGCCATGCCCCTGTGGCATGCTTAGGTAGATATTTGCAGTTGATAAGTCTCTATGGCGATGTCATATATTAGGCTTCAATCTCATTGGTAGTAGAGGCTTGTTAGCATTTGCAGGCTCCGACAATGAGAGAGTCCGTTTTCCGAGAGCCTCTTTCCTAGTCTCTCCTTTCTGAATTAGCAGCCTGATGATCCAGCTGTGGGGTTGCTGCTGTCTCTGCCTGGAGAGTAAGAGGCTCAAATCTCCACTTTATTCCCACTCAGCACAGAGCTCTGGGTAAGGCTCTGTCAGTCAGAGCTGCCAGCATAATCAGGTGGGGCTGGGAGCCAATTATTCTCAAGGTGACTTTCTTTGAGCCTTCAGGCCTGTTCAGCACACCTAGCACATTGTAGGACCACTCTCCCCAGGCTTTTTGCACTTTGTAACCTGTTTTGGCTGGGAAGAAGATGCCCTAGTCACTGCCTGCAGAACAAGAAGTCTTAAAAGCTTCCAAGTCCTTCTTTTTAACATATAGTTCTGAGTATGAATGCTCTGCCAAACAGAAGTTGCCCCCACCCCTACGTGCATTGCAAGAGGCAATAAAAATATCACGTCTCTTGTCTTAGATCACTGAACTGTGAGAGATCTTGTCAGTTAGAGCCATGTAGGTCAGTTGGGAGGTGAGCAGACTGTGGGTTAAGCTAATTTCATTGATTGGATCCACAGATCTGCTCCAGAGACAGACTGCAAACTGCTTGTGCACCCCTCCCCCTAACACTTTTGTATTTTTTCTTCCCAGTGATGTTAGCTTGAATGGCGGGGGGAGGCACCCAGCCCTCCTGGAGAAGTTCGAGTGTAGGGAAATTCACTTTTGTGCACTCCCACGCACTGCTGTTCAGGGTCCAGGGACCACACCGAGACTTTGGTTACAGCCCACCCAAAGGCCTCTGACCCTGTCCCACTGTCTGGGAACACAGTCGCCCACTCCTGGGTCACTAGGAGGAACCTCTCACACCCTATCCATGCTCGCTGATCAGGATATCGGGACTAATGGCAGTTGCTACTCGCCTGTCTTTGCTGGGGTCCAGCGCGGGTGTTAGCTCGTGTGGGCTGAGTCACCGTAGGCACACTCTTTGCTCGGCTTGGACATCTGTGCCGCGGCCCAGTTCCCTACACACCCTCAGCCCCCACTCTTTCTCAGTTCCAAGTGAAAGCAGCCCTTGCTCAGTTTAGTGAGGAAGGTGGAGTGTTCCTTTCTCCATCTTATTTCCTTCAGGGTTGATTATATATTTAGTAATTTTTTGCTCAATCATACCTTCGTGTTCAGTGTGTGGGACTTCCAGACACTCCAAGGATAGATTTTTTTTGTCACTGGTTGAAGAACTTGTTGAAATTTTGGGGAGATTTGTTGGTCGTGCTCCTCACAGCGCCATTTCTCTGACGTCACTATTTTTTTTTTAATCTTCATTTTATGGCATTTTAAAAAAAGCGGATATAACCCTGTTTATTTCCATTCACCATAATTGGAAGTCTCACAACATGCACAAATTTAGCCCCTGCTAGTGATTGAACAAATCTCTTTCCCCTTCTACTCAATTACTCCCTCATCAGACTTAATGTCCCATGTTACTCCCAGCCTGGTATCTAATATCCCAGCTGCTCCATTTAAAGACAAAACATAGAAAAAGCACTGTTGTTGTTTTTTTTTTTCTCCTTGGATATTACTTGGCCCAGTGGATTTTGGAGTGAGGTAGAACTGAGTTCAGATCCTAGTACTGTCATTTACTTACTACATGGCATATAAAAAATCAATTAACTTCTCTGAGCCTGAATTTTTCTATTTGCTAAATAAGCATAGTATCTATATGTCAGAGTTTTATGAAGTCTACATGAATTGAAAGTTTAGCAACACTTAACAGGATACCAAAGCTATAATATGTTCAATAAGAGAAAGTTTTAATATATTCATAGAAGTCAGCAGGTAGGTCTGAAGAACTAATTAGATCAATATTATTTACCTCCAAAGGAAAGAAACTCTTGAATCAGCAATTTGGTAACAAATACAAAAAAAGTATCTGATTCATTAGAGAGTCCAATATAGTCAGCCAAATCAGGAGACATTTGTGTGAAAAATGTCCTTCAATCAAAACAAATGAATATTTTTTTGGATTTACTAATATGCTAGCATCTTTAGATTTTTAGTTTACTAAACTAAAAGCATTCTGCAGTTGAAATGTGTTCATAGTTTGGGTGCTTGCAAGTTTTTTTCAAATTTAACAAATAGTATAGAGGACTTGTGTGGCCTTTTTCTAGGTCATAAAATGAGAATGTGGGTATGGATGGGTAGTGAATAAAAATACAGTTCCTGCTCTGAAGGAACTTGTAGGAGGGGAGATGAGATGAATAATTAAGTCACTGCCACATATAAGTCAAGGTGTTTTTGTTTCCTTGTTTGTTTTTATTTACCCCCCCCCCTTTTGGTAGAGTTGTGAGAGAAAGGTGGCAAGATTGTTTTCTGAAGGGAGTGTGCTTCCATCCAGGCTTTAAATACTCTAGGTTCCTATTTTGTATTCTTTTATGAGGTAGTCAAATGTGGTCACAAGTGGAGACAACAGAGAGGCTCAAGAAAACAGTTTATTATACTCACTGGTGCTAGACACAGGTGGCATGCCAAGCCCTACAAGGCCACTTGGAAAAGCACCAAGGTTCTCAGGAAACAGAAGACAGGAGTAAGCAGAAAAGGTTTAGGCCTCAGCCTTTATTGGCATTTTATGTTGGAAAGGCAAGGAAGAGTGAAGAGTTTTGGATTGGCTAGTTTGAATAATTTCTGTGGGTCTATAAGGGTGGTCCCTAATTGTCTGGCACCAGTCTGTGAGATAATTAAAGTAAAGGAATAGTATCTCCTGTGGGTATAAGTGGTCAGGGAGAAGAGATGGGGATCTGGATTGGTTGGTTTGGATATCATAGAATGCTCCTGTTGAGCCCTTAGTTATCTCTAAAAATTGGCTAGCCCCAAGATAGGCAGACATTTTCCAGACAGAAAGATTTTTTAGATTTTCAAAACATCATAATATATAAAAAATTAAGAATATTTATAACACAAAAAAACTAATAGAGATGGTCAACAGTATGGTGGTTACCAGAGCAGAATGGAGGGGAAAATAGTAAAGGCTAAAGGGGGGATAAATGGGACAGAATGAGACTTGACTTTGGGTGGTGGGCACACGGTGTAATAATATACAGATGATGTACCATAGAATTCTACACTTGAAACCTATATAATTTTGTTAACTTATGTCATTCCAATAGATTTAATTAAAATATTTTTAGTACACTTCCTTTAGCTGTTCATTTGTCTTATCCAAGTTTTGATTTCTGAATAAGCTACCAGAACTGTCAGCACAGGGTACATGAGGCAAACTGGTAGCAAGAGTTCTAATAAGAGAAACAACATTGTTCTTAGATGTGGTTGCAAATACTAAGGCTGATAAAGTAAATCCCCATGACCTCTTTTTGTCAGGGTCTTGAGGGCTGTGTCAGTCAATCTTTTAGCAGGCCCAAGGCAGCTGTTCTAATACATATTTACTTGAAAATTGGATTAATGTTATGTTTTGATATATTGCTAGTCATTTTTTATTGCTCCAAATCTCTGACACTCTTGGCTTCCTAGATGATTATATTCTTTCTGGCTGTGGCAACCTTGTGAGTACAGCACTTTGAAAGTCTAAAGAACATAAATAAACTTTCCAGCTCCCATGCAGGAGTGTTCTGAGACTGCATAGAATAATCAGCTGTACAATGGACATTAACTTTCTGTTGGCTGTCTTCCAGACAAAATACCATAGGAAGAAATACTAACTTGGTCAATAACTCATTTGCTTATTTTTAATTTTTTCTACAGATTGGAGTATTCAATTACTTTTAATTATCAAAATATGTTAAAATACTAGCATTCAAGAAAAGTTTTAATTAGGCCCTGATATCTCAATGGCTTAAAATAGTAGATATTTATTACTGGTTTACTGAGGCCCAATTAGAATGTCAAGGATGAGGAGTCTCTGTTCCATACTCGGAGATTTAGATTGAAAGAGACTTTGCCATATTCAACACCTGATTTCTTGATATTGACATCCATCTGGTAGAAAAAGAAACAAAACAAACAAACAATAAACATAAGAGATATGTATAGACCAGGCAGAGAAATTGCTCATAGAAATTCTACACAATTCTCTTGGCTGGAGTTTAGCCAAATTGCTCTGCAAGGAGGCAAGAACAACTGGGAAATGTAGTTACAGACAAAACAGCTACTTTAATGCATTAATATTTATTGGTACAGCTACACATAGCTATTATTTTCAATTTGGCATTATTAGAATCATAATATATCATTTTGTTTCCAGCTTTTTCACTTAATATATTAAAACCTTTTTCATCTATATAGTTGCAAAATTATTTTTGCTGTAATACAATATTCTATTTTACTGATAAATCATAATTTATTAAGCTATTTCTTTGGACCTTTTGTATTATTTTTATGACTTTTGAGGATTATACATTTTTTGTGACAGAGAGAGAGAGACAGAAAGAGGGACAAATAAGGACAAGCAGACAAGATAAGAGAGATGCATCGATTCTTCATTACAGCACCTTAGTTGTTCACTGTTTGCTTTCTCATATGTGCCTTGACTGGGGGAGCAGGGTCCAGTGGAGAGAGTTACCCCTTGCTTAAGCCATGACCTTGAATTCAAGCCAGTGACCTTGGGCTTCAAGCCAGTAATCTTTGGGCTCAAACCAGTGACCATGGGGTCATGTCTATGATCTCTTGCTCAAGCTGGCAACCCTGTTCTCAAGCCTGATGAGCATGCACTCAACCCAGTTACCTCAGAGTTTTGAACCTCAGTCCTCTGCATTCCAGTCCAATGCTCTTTCCACTGTGCCATTGCCTGGTTAGGCAGATTATAAATTTCCTATATCATCTTTCTGCTTCAATTATTTTCTTAGAGTAAATTTTCATAAGTTTAATTAGTCAAAGGAGGTGGATCTTTCATATTGTTATGCTGCTTTTAAACTGATGTTTCTATTTAAAAAGCCACTATTAGAGTGTGGGAATTCTAATTCTACTTGAACCTTATCATGCAATGAAAGTTAAAACATTTTTTATCTAATCTTTACAGAAGCCTAGAGGAATATATTCATTTTCCTTAGGTATTACTTGAAAATTATGCTTAAATATTTGGCAAGTATTTCTTGGCCAAAAGGGATAATTAAAATTTCTCTCCCCAAATGGTTAAATCAACTGTGGCATATCCACACAGTGGGGTACTGTGCCGCTGTAAAAAATGAGGGAGATTTCTAATGAAATGATTCAGAATAATTTCAGAAATCTATTCTTAAGTGAAAAAACAAAGTGCAAAAACTATATTACACTACCATTCATGTAAAGAAGAAAGGGATAAGGCCACAGTCACAGAGCTCCAGGGAAAAGCTACCTAGTCTCAACTCTCCAGGCAGAGGAGAACAGAAGCTCCATATCCATGCATGCTGCAAATGGCTTTTTCCAGTCTACCTGAATCATTACCAGCTAGAAGCAGTGGTCATTGGGACTTGGACATGAGCTGCAAAGTATAGAATGGTGCCATGCGGACTTTTCCTGTGGGGAACTTTCCTGGACTCCTGCTCCCTGTGAATGCTCCTAACAGACTGAACTGTGGTTGGGTTGCATTTTTCAGGGATTTGGCATGGTGATGGGGCCAACTTGGACTTGGTGAACATGTTAAGGACACTACTCTTTTAGGGATTCTTGCTGTATTGGCCAAGAGTTTGCTTAAAGGCTTTTAATCACTGTAAAAAAAAATAGAGGACTGGATGAAGAAGATGGGGCACATATACACCATGGTATACTATTCAGCTAGGAGAAATGATGACATCGATCACTTGCAGCGGAATGGTGGAATCTTGGTAGCATTGTGTGGGGTGAAATGGGCGAATCAGAAAAAAACAGGAACTGCAGGATTCCATACATTGGTGGGACATAGAAGCGAGACTAAGAAGCATGGATGGGAGTGTGGTGGTTACGGGGGGTGGGGGGAGGGAAGGAGGGAGAGGGGCAGGGGGAGGGGTACAGAGAGAACTGGATGGAGGGTGGCGGAGGACGACCTCTCTTCGGGTGATGGGTATGCAACAGAACTAAATGACAAGATAACCTGGAAATGTTTTCTTTGAATGTATGTACCCTGATTTATTGATGTCACCCCATTAAAATAAAAATTTATTTAAAAAAAAGAAGAAAGGGATAAAAGAAAATATACACATATCTGCTCATTTGTACAGTGGATACAGGAAGGATAAACAAGAAACTGAAAAGACAAATTACCTGCAGAGTCTGAATGAGAAAAGGATGCAAGGAAGGGGAAAATGGAAATGAAATAGTAGGGATGAGGTGGCAGTGATATTTCTCAGAGTTTATCTTTTGGTATAGCTCTTATTCTTACTACTGTGGTGATGTTCCACATATCCTGACAAAAATGAATCAGTAATTAAATCAACTAAGATGGGGAAGGAGAACCTAGTTGGAATACAGATAGTAATGAATGACCCTAACTCTATTTTAAATGAATAACCACACTGAAGAGGATAGTGAGATAAAAACTGACTGAAGTGACAGTGAAAGGTAACCTTTTACAGGGGTCCCCAAACTTTTTACACAGGGGTCTAATTCACTGTCCCTCAGACCGTTGGAGGGCCACCACATACAGTGCTCCTCTCACTGACCACCAGTGAAAGAGGTGCCCCTTCTGGAAGTGCGGTGGGGGGCAGATAAATGGCCTCAGGTGGCTGCATGTGGCCCGCGGGCCGTAGTTTGGGAACGCCTGCTAGGATGTCCTCCAGTGATTTTCTCTTGGTTTTCGTGTGCTTGCATAATCTTTTCTTGAATTGGGCTAGATTTACTGATTGCTTTTAGTGAAAAAAATGTGGCAGAAATGACTGGATGTCATTTCTGAAATTAGGTGCTTTCTATACACATAATCATGTCATCTGCAAAATGTTGTACCTTTACTTCTTTCCCAACATGGATGCCTTTAATTTCTTTGTTTTACCTGATTGCTCTCACTAGGACTTCCAGAACTATGTTGAATAAGGGTGGTGATAGTTGGCATTCTGACTTTGTCCTCCTGATTTTAAAGGAAAAGCTTTCAGTTTTTCTACTAAGTATGACATTGACTGATGGTTTGTCATACATGGCCTTTATTATGTTGAAGAAATTTCCTTCTGTACCCATTATACTGAATGTTTTAATCATATATGGACATTGTATCTTTTTTATTTTTATTTTTATTTATTCATTTTAGAGAGGAGAGGGAGAGACAGAGACAGAGAAAGGAGAGACAGAGAGAGAGAAGGGGGAGGAGCTGGAAGCATCAACTCCCATATGTGCCTTGACCAGGCAAGCCCAGGGTTTCGAACCAGTGACCTCAGCACTTCTAGGTTGATGCTTTATCCCACTGCACCACCACAGGTCAGGCCGACATTGTATCTTATTAAATGCTTTTTATACATCTATTGATAAGACTATATGATTTTTCCCTTTGTTTTGTTAATGTAGTATATTATATCATAGTACAAAAAGAGAGAGCTTCTGTCTTGGGCACCGTTTCTTCATTACTGATTCTGACAGAAGTTTGCTGCAATGTAGGGAGTTGCCTTACAGAGAGATTCATGTGGCAAAGAGTTCATGTTTCATTTTGACAGTTGTTGAGGAACTGAGATTTTTCAGCAACCACATGAATAAGCTTGGGAAAAGTCCTCCTACAATTGAGCCTTGAGATCAATGCAGCTCTGGTTGGCACCTTGATGCAGTCTTGTGAGAAACCAGGAGTTAAAGGCATCTATCTACCTAGATTCTTTTTTTTTTGTATTTTACTGAAGCTGGAAATGGGGCTAGACAGTCAGACAGACTCCTGCATGCGCCTGACCGGGATCCACCCGGCACGCCCACCAGGGGGCGATGCTCTTCCCACCAGGGGGTGATGCTCTGCTCCTCTGGGGCATTGCTCTGTCGTGATCAGAGCCACTCTAGTGCTTGGGGCAGAGGCCAAGGAGCCATCCCCAGTGCCCGGGCCATCTTTGCTCCAATGGAGCCTTGGCTGCGGGAGGGGAAGAGAGAGACAGAGAGGAAGGAGAGGGGGAGGGGTGGAGAAGCAGATGGGTGCCTCTCCTGTGTGCCCTGGCCGGGAATCGAACCTGGGACTTCTGCACGCCAGGCCAATGCTTTACCACTGAGCCAACCGGCCAGGGCTTCTACCTAGATTCTTGACCCAAAGACATTGTAAGAAGAATGTTTGTAATTTTTATCTGCTAAATTTTGGAGTGATATATGCTGTGTAGCAATAGATAAGTAATATAATACTTTAAAAAACAGCATTCTGATTGGATATTAGAAGGTTAAAAACAAAACTGTGCATATTTCTTTAGGTAATCCTTTTATTACAGGAATATTGTTTAGCAATTCTGTAACAATTTTATATTCAAGACTGAATAAATAAAATGAATCTATTGTGGATTAAGAAAGCCAGTTTTCTCTTTGGCAAAGAAAGAAAGATATTGCAAATAAGGAAAGAGGGAAGGCTAGAATGGTTGTGGTTTGGGTTGGATACAAAGGTATGAGTACAAATGTATGGCTTTTAAGTATCAGTGTAGATACAGATAGATAAATATAAAAATAGATATTGTTGTTATATATTGATCAATATATACACCTATATTTCTAAATTTGTTTTCAGAGGACCTAAGACGTAATGAAATCCCACTGGCAATAAGCACATGTAGTGCCCAGATCTTGATTTCTAAACATATTTTTCCAATAAAAGGAATGAACCAAGGTTCTGCAGAGAACTGACTGATTTCAGAATTGGGACATAGAAAATTTAAGATGAACCTGGAATATCTCATGATACCAGAAAATAAAATGTTTATGCAGACACACAAAAAAGCATGTCATTATTAGATAGCATCCAATTTGATGGGGCTTTCAATGTCAAAATATGGGACAAGTTGAGCAACAAAATAAAAAGAAAACATAGCATTGTATTATAACCTATATAACTAGATAAATATCTATTTGTTCATACTGATATAAATTAATAATTTAATGATTAAATAAATAGAAGCTTTCTTAGTCTGCTTGGGCTGCTATCACAAAGTACCATAAACTTTGTGGTTTATAAACATCAGAAATTTATTATTCACAATTCTGGAAGTTGGAAATTTAAGGACAGGGTGCCAGAATGGTCAAGTTCTGGTGAGGATCTCTTTTAGGTTGCAGACTGCTGATTTCTTGGAACATAATTCAAAGAGAGTAGTAAGCTCTCTCTTGACTCTTACAAGAACATTAATACTTCATGACTTCACCTAATTTATTACTTCCCAAAGGTCTCACCTCCTAATACTGTCACATTGAGGGGAATGGTTTCATCATCTGAGTTTTAGAGGCACACAAATATTCAGTCTATGACAGAAGAGAATGGACAGCACTTTCTTATAGAAGGATTCCAATTAATATGTGTTGAAAACATGGGCAAATTACAAAAATCATCACTAAACAGTACAATGATAATTGTTTATAGTATGATGTACTCATAGAAAAAAATTTGTAAGTGAAAATTTGAGAAAAAGAGATAATGGCATATTTCAAAATATCTCAAAGACTTTGACCAATTGCAAAGGGAAAATTTATTATCTCTACAGTGGAGAAACCAATCATATACCACCTACACCAAATAATCAGGGGTAATAGCTATGGTAATAAGACACATGGACATAATATACCTTTTGATATGATGTCTTGTTAAGGGCACACAGCAGTATTTCTGTGTAATTTGTGCCAATATTATATACTATAACCTTAATTTAGCCATGAAAGAACACACAAACCCAAATTGAATCCCATTCTTCAAAATAGCTGCTCAGCAGTACTCTTTAGAAGTCCAGGGTGTCCTTGAGTTATGACAGTTTTGATCTACATTTTGAGTTTATGACACTCCCATAAAAACTTTAAAAAAATGAGACTTGAGTGTTTCATGTTATGCCGTTACCATCATACTTATGGACTACATGGGCAAACTGGTTTGGTTGTGCATGGTGGAAGAAAACACAGTAACATGCCATATGAGTGAGAGTGTTGGTGTTCCCCAGTACACTTACCTATGTCATTTTGGACTGTTAAAAGTGAAAGATGGTACTGCTTTAAAGAAGAGGTAATCCATCACAATGGAAGTGAAATTAGACATAGTAAAGATATCAGAAAAAGAAAGAAAACAGTAAAGAATATTGGCCACGTGCTAGACCTTCGCCACTCTACTGTAGCATCAATTATCAAGGATAAAGACCATATCCTACTAGACTAGAGCATGTAAAAGGATCAGCCCCTGTAAAGTTGACTGATTACCAAACACTGAAGTGGCATAATGATTGAGATGGAGAGATTGCTAGTTTTGTGGCTGGAAGACCAGCATCAGCACAAATACCAGTTAGTCTAATGTTGATCCAGGACAAGGCTAAATGATTGTTTGAGGCAATAATAAGTGAAAAAGGGGAAGGAAATGAAGAGATTGTAGCTAGTAGGTGTTGGTTCATGTGTTTCAAAGCTCGTGCAAACTTGCATAACCTTAAGGTGCAGGGTAAGCGTGCTAGTGGGGATGAGAAAGCAGCAAATGAATTTCCTAATAGGTTGGCTGAATTAATTAAGAGCAGGGATACTATACTGAACAAGTGTTAATGTTGATGAGACAGGCTTTTTTTGGAAGCATATACCTAACAGGACCTACATTGACAAGGAAGAGAAGACAGCACCAGGCTATAAAGCTGGCAAGGAAAAACTAACTTTGCTTCTTGGGAGGAATGCTACAGGTGACTTCAAACTGAAGCCTCTGTTGGTGAATCAGGCAGAGAATCAAGGGCATTAAAGGGCCTTTGGGAGGGTCAACTGCTTGTAATCTGGAGGTCTAACAAGAAGGCATGGGTGACGCTTCAGATTTTTGAGCAGTGGTTTTCCAGCTATTTTGTGCCAGGAGTGAAGGACTACTGTGTTAGAAAGGGGCTACCTTTTAAGGTGTTGCTAGTGCTGGACTATGCCCCTGGTCACCCTGCCACTTGAGAGACTTTAACCCTAATGTCAATGTGGTTTACCTTCCACCTAATACCACGGCCCTTTTACAGCCCATAGAATAAGATGTCATTGCTTCTTTCAAGACCTACTACCTCCACAGGACGTTTGCTATGGCCCTTAATGCAACTGAGAAGGACAAGAACCTGACAAAGACTTTTGGAAGTCTTATAACATTTACAATGCTGTACAAAACATTGCTTTTTCCTGGGATGAAGGAAGGTGAACAAATTTAATGGTGTGTGTAAAAAAGTGTGCCCCAAGTTTGTATATGACTTCCATGGCTTTGAGCAGTCAGTGGAGGCTGTAACAGAGAAGGTTGTTGACATGGGTAAACAACCTAATTTAGAGGTGGAGGCTGAGGATGTTACAGAGCTACTGGCATCACATGGAGAGAAGCTGTCTGCTGAAGACATTCAGCTGGAGAAGCAGCTGATTAAAGAAGAAGAGATAGAAACCCAAAACCCAAGAGATTTACTACCAAAGGTTTGACAGAGGATTTTCTGTGGTAGAGAATGAGTTGGAAAAATTTCAGGCTGAGGATCCCAGCGATGACAGATTCAGGTCTACAGAGTCTTATGAATGCCTTGCAATGTTATAGGCAGATTTTGGAAGAGAGGAAGTCATCAACTTTCCACTCTAGCTTGTAACAATTCTTTAAGAAGGTAGAGAGGCATGGAGCAGATCCTGTACCCTCTACATCAGCTGCTTCTCAAGATGAAACACCTGTAGTGCAGGTAGAATAATCTCCAGAGTCTCCTGCATGTTCCTTAGGCAATCCTGATTCACCTGACCCAGTATCTCCAGAACACTTGAAGGTTTTTCTGCCTCTTCAGCTTCTTCCTCCCAATAGGTTACTCTCTCCTACCTTGCAATGCCCCTTCCAGTGTGCAACCCAACCACAGGAATAAAGGTAAGAAATTCTTTTGCAGTCATTTTTTCTGTTACTACAGTACAGTGTACAGTATAGTATATCTATTTCTTTTCCCCTTTCCTGTGGCTTAGTTGTGTTTTATGTTCTAGATTATGATTTTACAACTGTGTGAGAATAGGTAAGTAACTTAGTCTAGGGTGTGTTTTGACTTGCACCAAAATTCGAGTTATATAAAATATTAACTTTAAAGAAAGCTGGATATTTTTTTTTTTTTTTTTTTTTTTTTTTTTTTTTTTATTTTATTTTATTAAATTTAATGCAGTGACATTGATAAATCAGGGTACATTTGTTGAGAGAAAATATCTCTAGATTATTTTGACATTTGATTGTGCTGCATACCCCTCCCGCAAAGTTAGATTGTCTTCTGTCACCTTCCATCTGGTTTTCTCTATGCCCCTCCCCTCCCCTAACCCCTCTCTCCTTCTTCACCCCATCCCCCCTCCCCCAACCCCCCCCCGCCCCTGTTGCCATCACATTCCTGTTCATGTTAAAGAAAGCTGGATAAATTGTAGACATGAATTCTATTATTTTTCTAAACATTCTGCTGAGAAAGGCTCTTTCTGAAGATCTCTAGTTTCATCCCTGACTAAGTAATGCCTGATTTTCAAGAGGAAGACATTGATTCATAGATACATGAATATTTCTGTAGTGTACACATCATTATTAATTTTATCTCCAGTAGGCTAGTAATTAAACTATAGATAAATGAGCATAATTTAATTTTTTTTAATTTAGAAAATTAAATATATCAGGGTAACATTGTTCAATAAGAGGACATAGTTTTCAGGTAAAAATTACTATAGCATTTAAACTGTTGATTATGTTGTATACCCATCACCCAAGTCAAAATATATTTGACTTCACTATATATTTGTCCCTCTTTAAACCCTCCCCACAACCTCTCCCCCACATACCCCTTCTCCACATCCCCCTGCCCCTAGTAACCATTTCACTTTTATCTAAGTCCATGAGTCTCAGTTTTATATTCCATCTATCTGTGAAATCATATAGTTCTTATCTTTTTCCACTTTATTTATTTCAGTCATTATAATGTTTTCAAGTTTCATCTATGTTGTTGTAAATGGCAGTAGGTCATCATTTCTTTTGGCTGAGTAGTATTCCATTGTATATATGTACCTCATCTTATCCAATCCTTTTATCCAGTCCTCTTATCCCATCCTCTATCCAGGAACACTTCAGTTGTTTCCATGTCTTGGCCACTGTAAATAATGCTGCAATAAACATGGAGGTGCATATATCTTTACATACCAATTGTTTTGAGTTTTTAGAGTAAATGCCCAGTGGAAGGATTGCTGGGTCGTATAGTAGTTCTATTCTTACTTTTTTGAGGAACCATCATACTTTCTTCCATAATGACTGTACCAATTGACATTCCCACCAGCGGTGAATGAGGGTTCCTTTTTACCATATCCTCTCCAACACTTGTTATTACCTGTCCTATTGATAACAGCCAATATAACACATGTGAGGTGATATCCAATTATAGTTTTTATTTGCATTTATCAAATATGCAGTGAAGATAAGCATCTTTTCATATATCTGTTGGCCATTTGTATACTCTCTTGAGTTAAGTGTCTGTTCAGGTCCTCTTCTCATTTTTAATTGAATTGTTTGCTTGTTTGATGCTGAGTTTTGAGAGTCCTTGATATATTTTGGATATTAACCCTTTATTGGAGCTGTTGTTTGCAAATATCATCTCCCAGTTAGTTGGAAGCTTCTTTGTTTTATTGTCAGTTTCCTTTGTTGTGCAGAATCTTTAAGTTTGATATAGTCCCATTCATTGATTTTTGCTTTTAATTCCCTTGCCTTTGAAATCAATTTCATAAATTAATCTTTACAGCCAAGGTCCATTAGTTTAGTACCTATGTTTTCTTTTATGTAATTTATTGTATCAGATCTTATATTTAGGTTTTTGATCCATTTTAAAATAATTTTTGCTGTAGGACAAACTGTAGTTAAGGTTCATTCTTTTGCATGTGGCTTTCCAATTTTTTCATCACCAATTATCAAAAAGGCTTTCTTTTCTCCATGGTGTGTTTCTGCTTCCTTTGTGAAGAGTATTTGACTATGTGTATGCAGTTTTATTTCTGGGCTATCAGTTCTGTTCCTTTGGTCTGTATGTCTTTTTTTCTGCCAGTGCCACGCTGTTTTGTTTATCATGGCTCTATATAAGGGGTCTGGAACCTATGGCTCACAAGCCAGATGTGCTTTTTTGATGGTTACATCTGGCTCACAGACAAATCTTTAATAAAAAAATAATAGCGTTAAAAATATAAAACATTCTCATGTATTACACAATCCATTCATTTTCTACCGCTCACATTCATGGTTGAGGGTGGCTGGAGCCAATCACAGCTGTCCTCCGGGACAACATCAATTTTTTATTGGATAATGAATAACGTATATGAGTCATTGTATGGCTCTCATGGAATTACATTATAAAATATGTGGCCTTCATGGCTCTCTCAGCGAAAAAGTTTTCTGACCCCTGCTCTATATGATATTTTAAAGTCAGGTGGTGTGATAACTCTGGTTTTATTCTTTTAAAAATTTTTTAAATTTATTAATTTTAATATGGTGACATTGATAAATCAGGATACATATGTTCAGAGAAAACATCTCCAGACTATTTTCACATTTGATTATGTTGCATATCCCTCACCCAAAGTCAAATTGTCTTCTGACACCTTCTATCTGGTTTTCTTTGTGCCCCTCCCTCCCCCACCCACTCTCTCTTCTTCCTTCACCTCCTCCCCCCATTACCATTACATTCTTGTCCATGTCTCTGAGTCTCATTTTTATGTCCCACCTATGAATGGATTTATATAGTTCTTAGTTTTTTCTGATTTACGTATTTCACTCAGTATAATGTTATCAAGTTTCATTCATGTTATTCTAAATGATCCGATGTCATCATCTCTTCTGGCTGAGTAGTATTCCATAGTATATATGTACCAAAGCATTTTAATCCACTAGTCCTCTGACAGACACTTGGGCTGTTTCCAGATCTTCACTATTGTGAACAATGCTGCCATAAACATGGGGGTGCATTTTTCCATTTGAAACAGTTCTATGATGTTCTTAGGGTATATTCCTAAAAGTAGGGCAGCTGGGTCAAAAGGCAGTTTCATTTTTAATTTTTTGAGGAATCTCCATAATGTTTTCCACAGAGGCTGCACCAGTCTGCATTCCCATCAGCAGTGCAGGAGGGTTCCCTTTTCCCTACACCCTCGCCAGCACTTAGTCTGTGTTGTTTTGTTGATGAGCGCCATTCTGACTGGTCTGTGGTGATATCTAATTGTGGTTTAATTTGCATTTCTCTAATGATTAGTGATGTTGAACATTTTTTCATCACCTATTAGCCATCTGTATGTCCTCTTTGAAGAAGTGTCTATTCATTTCTTTTGCCCATTTTTTGCTTGGATTGTTTGTCTTTCTGGTGTTGAGATTTACAAGTTCTTTATAAATTTTGGTTATTAACTCCTTATCAGACATATTGTCAAATACATTCTCCCATTGTGTGGTTTGTCTTTTTATTCTGTTCTTATTGTCTTTAGCTGTGCAAAAGCTTTTTAGTTTGATATAGTCCCATTTGTTTATCCTGTCTTTTATTTCACTTGCCCATGGAGATAGATCGGCAAATATATTGTTGTGAGAGATGTCAGAGAGCTTAATGCCTATGTTTTCTTCTAAGATGCTTATGGTTTCATGGCTTACATTTAAGTCTTTTATCCATTTTTAGTTTATTTTTGTGAATGGTGTAAGTTGGTGGTCTAGTTTCATTTTTTTGCAGGTGGATGTCCAGTTTTCCCAACACCATTTTTTAAAGAGCCTGTCTTTACTCCATTGTATTTTCTTACCTCCTTTGTCAAATATCAGTTGTCCATAGAGCTATGGGTTTATTTCTGGGTTCTCTGTTCTGTTCCATTTATCTACATGCCTGTTGTTATGCCAGTACCAGGATGCTTTGAGTACAATGGCCTTGTAGTATAAACTTGATATCAGGATGTGTGATACCTACCACTTTATTCTTCATTTTCAAGATTTCTGAGGCTATTCGTGTTCTCTTTTGGTTCCATATAAATTTTTGGAATATGTGTTCTATATCTTTGCAGTATGTCATTAGTATTTAAATTGGTATTGCATTGACTTTATAATTTGCTTTGGGTAATATAGACATTTTAATGATGTTTATTCTTCCTAACCATGAGCATGGTATATGCTTCCACTTGTTTGTATCTTCCTTGATTTTTTTTATCAATGTTTTATAATTTTCCCTGTACAAGTCTTTAATCTTCTTGGTTAAGTTTACTCCTAGGTACTTTATTTTTTTGATTGCAATAGTGAAGGGGATTGTTTCTTTAATTTTTCTTTCTGTATGTTCATTGTTGGTGTATAAAAATGCCTTCTGATTTCTGAGTATTAATTTTATATCCTGCCACTTTGCTGAAATTATTTATTAGAGAGCTCTGTGACAACATGAACAGAAATAACATCTGCATCATAGGGGTTCCTGATGAAGAAGAGAAAGAACAAGGGATTGAGATTTTGTTCAATCATATCATAGCTAAAAACTTCCCTAAATTAATGGTTTTATTCTTTTTTATCAGGATTGTTTTGGCTATTTTGGGAGTTTCTTATTGTTTCATATAAACCTGGGAATTTTCTGTTCTATTTCTTTAAAAAATGATAATGGGGTTTTGAAGGAGATTGCATTAAATTTGTATATTGCTTAGTGTTATATAGCTGTTTTAACTATGTTGATTCTTCCAAACCATGCACAGGAAACATATTTTCATTTTATTGTCTTTTTCAATTTCTCTCAATAATGCTTTGTAGTTTTCAGTATATAAATCCTTCATATCCTTTGTAAGGTTTATTCTTGAGGGTTTTACTTTATTTTGTTGCAATTGTAAAAGGAATTTGTTTTTGAGTTCATTTTTTGAAGTTTCATTGTTGGCATATAGGAAAGCAATAGAGTTTTGTATATTAATTTTTTATCTTGCCACTTTATTGTATTGGTTTATTTTTCTAAATAGTTTATTTAGAAATAGGTTTTCTAAATAGGTTTATTTCTAAATAGGTTTATTTTTCTAGTAGTTTTTGGTGAGATCTTTGGAATTTTCTATATACAGGGTCATATCATCAGCAAAAAGTGATACCTTTAGTTTTTTCCCCAATATAAATGCCTTTTATTTTTTCTTTTGACTGATTGCTCTGGATAAAACTTTTAGAATTATGTTGTATAATATTAGAGAGAGTGGACAGTCTCTTCTTGTTCATTATTTTAGAGCAGTGGTCCCCAACCTTTTTTGGCCACGGACCAGTTTAATGTCAGAAAATATTTTCACAGACCGGCCTTGAGGGTGGGATGGATAAAAGTATCACGTGACCGAGACAAGCATCAAGAGTGAGTCTTAGACGGATGTAACAGAGGAAATCTGGTCATTTTTAAAAAATAAAACATCATTCAGACTTAAATATAAATAAAAAAGAAATAATGTAAGTTATTTATTCTTTCTCTTCAAACCAGTACAAAATGGCCCATGGACCGGTACCGGTCCGTGGCCCAGGGGTTGGGGACCACTGTTTTAGAGGAAAAGCCTTTGTTTTTTCACCATATAGTACAATATTGGCTGATGGTTTCTCATATGTGGTCTTTATTATCTTGAGGTACTTTCCTCAATTTTACTGAGTGTTTTGAAAATAAAGGATGTTGCTTTTTCTGCATCTATTGACAGGATCATATGATTTTTGTTCTTTGTTTAGTTGATGTGGTGTGTCACATTGATCGAATAATATATTTTATACCATCAGTGTGCTCCTGAATAAACCTCAGTTGATCATGATATATTATTTTTAATGTTCTTTTTTATTCTATTTGCTACTGTTTTGTTTAGAATTATTGTCTCTGTATTCATTAGAGATATTTTTCTGTAATTTTTTTTGTGTGTGTGTGTTTGTGTTGTCCTTGCCATGTTTTGGTGTGAGGATTTTTGTTGGCCTCATAAGATGAGTTAGGGAGTATCACTTTTTCTTTTATTCTTTTGGAAGACTTTGAAAAGAATAGTTACAAAATCTTTTTTTTTTTTTTAAATAAATTTTTATTAATGGTAATGGGATGACATTAATAAATCAGGGTACATATATTCAAAGAAAACATGTCTAGGTTATTTTGTCATCAAATTATGTTGCAAAACCCTCGCCCAAAGTCAGATTGTCCTCCGTCACCCTCTATCTAGTTCTCTGTGCCCCTCCCCCTCCCCCTAACTCTCTCCCTCCCTCCCTCCCATGTCCTCCCTCCCCCCCACCCTTGGTAACCACCACACTCTTGTCCATGTCTCTTAGTCTCATTTTTATGTTCCACCAATGTATGGAATCATGTAGTTCTTGTTTTTTTCTGATTTGCTTATTTCACTCCTTATAATGTTATCAAGATCCCACCATTTTGCTGTAAATGATCTGATGTCATCATTTCTTATGGCTGAGTAGTATTCCATAGTGTATATGTGCCACATCTTCTTTATCCAGTCTTCTATTGAAGGGCTTTTTGGTTGTTTCCATGTCTTGGCCACTGTGAACAGTGCTGCAATGAACATGGGGCTACATGTGTCTTCACGTATCAATGTTTCTGAGGTTTTGGGGTATATACCCAGTAGAGGGATTGCTGGGTCATAAGGTAGTTCTATTTGCAGTTTTTTGAGGAACCACCATACTTTCCTCCATAATGGTTGTACTACTTTACAGTCCCACCAACAGTGAATGAGGGTTCCTTTTTCTCCACAGCCTCTCCAACATTTGCTATTACCCGTCTTGTTGATAATAGCTAATCTAACAGGAGTGAGGTGGTATCTCATTGTAGTTTTGATTTGCATTTCTCTAATAACTAATGAAGCTGAGCATCTTTTCATATATCTGTTGGCCATTTGTATCTCTTCCTGGGAGAAGTGTCTGTTCATGTCCTCTTCCCATTTTTTTATTGGATTGTTTGTTTGTTTGTTGTTGAGTTTTATGAGTTCTTTGTAAATTTTGGATATTAGGCCCTTATCTGAGCTGTCGTTTGAAAATATCAGTTCCCATATAGTTGGCTGTCTGTTTATTTTGATATCAGTTTCTCTTGCTGAGCAAAAACTTTTAATTCTGATGTAGTCCCATTCATTTATCTTTGCCTTCACTTCTCTTGCCATTGGAGTCAAGTTCATAAAATGTTCTTTAAAACCCAGGTCCATGATTTTAGTACCTATGTCTTCTTCTATGGACTTTATTGTTTCAGGTCTTATATTTAGGTCTTTGATCCATTTTGAATTAATTTTAGTACACGGGGACAGGCTGTAGTCGAGTTTCATTCTTTTGCATGTGGCTTTCCAGTTTTCCCAACACCATTTGTTGAAGAGGCTTTCTCTTCTCCATTGTGTGTTGTTGGCCCCTTTATCAAAGATTATTTGACCGTATATATGTGGTTTTATTTCTGGGCTTTCTATTCTGTTCCATTGGTCTGAGTGTCTATTTTTTTGCCAATACCATGCTGTTTTGATTATCGTGGCCCTATAATATAGTTTAAAGTCAGGTATTGTAATGCCCCCAGCTTCATTCTTTTTCCTTAGGATTGTTTTGGCTATTCGGGGTTTTTTATAGTTCCATATAAATCTGATGATTTTTTGTTCCATTTCTTTAAAAAATCTCATAGGGATTTTGATGGGAATTGCATTAAATTTGTATATTGCTTTGGGTAATATGGCCATTTTGATTATATTTATTCTTCCTATCCAAGAACAAGGAATATTTTTCCATCTCATTGTATCTTTTTCGATTTCCCTTAACAATGCTTTGTAATTTTCATTATATAGGTCCTTTACGTTTTTTGTTATATTTATTCCTAGGTATTTTATTTTTTTTGTTGCAATCGTGAAGGGGATTATTTTTTTGAGTTCGTTTTCTAATATTTCATTGTTGGCATATAGAAAGGCTATGGACTTTTGTATGTTAATTTTGTATCCTGCGACCTTACTGTATTGGTTTATTGTTTCTAATAATCTTTTTGTGGAATCCTTTGGGTTTTCGATGTATAGGATCATATCATCAGCAAAAAGTGATAGCTTTATTTCTTCTTTTCCGATA
Organism: Saccopteryx bilineata; assembly: GCF_036850765.1. Classification (NCBI taxonomy): domain Eukaryota; kingdom Metazoa; phylum Chordata; class Mammalia; order Chiroptera; family Emballonuridae; genus Saccopteryx; species Saccopteryx bilineata. The sequence continues at coordinate 2,847,368 of NC_089502.1, forward strand.
TGGATGCCTTTTATTTCTTTGTCTTGTCTGATTGCTCTGGCCAGAACTTCTAGCACCACGTTGAATAAGAGTGGAGAGAGTGGACAACCCTGTCTTGTTCCTGATTTAAGGTAGAAAGTCCTCAGTTTTATGCCGTTTAATATGATGTTGGCTGATGGTTTATCATATATGGCCTTTATCATGTTGAGATATTTTCCTTCTATACCCATTTTGTTGAGAGTCTTAAACATAAAATTGTGTTATATTTTATCAAAAGCCTTTTCTGCATCTATAGATAAGATCATGTGGTTTTTGTTCTTTGTTTTGTTGATATGGTGTATTACGTTAACCGTTTTGCGTATGTTGAACCATCCTTGAGATTCTGGGATGAATCCCACTTGATCATGATGTATTATTTTTTTAATATGTTGTTGTATTCGGTTTGCCAGTATTTTGTTTAGTATTTTAGCATCTGTATTCATTAGAGATATTGGTCTGTAGTTTTCTTTCTTTGTGCCATCCTTGCCAGGTTTTGGTATGAGGGTTATGTTGGCCTCATAAAATGTGTTTGGAAGTATTGCTTCTTCTTCAATTTTTTGGAAGACTTTGAGTAGAATAGGAACCAAGTCTTCTTTGAATGTTTGATAGAATTCACTAGTATAACCGTCTGGGCCTGGACTTTTATTTTTGGGGAGATTTTTAATAGTTTTTTCTATTTCCTCCCTGCTGATTGGTCTGTTTAGGCTTTCTGCTTCTTCATGACTCAGTCTAGGAAGGTTGTATTGTTCTAGGAATTCATCCATTTCTTCTAGATTGTTGTATTTGGTGGCATATAATTTTTCATAGTATTCTACAATAATTCTTTGTATATCTATGATGTCTGTGGTGATCTCTCCTCTTTCATTTTGGATTTTATTTATTTGAGTCCTGTGTCTTTTTTCCTTGGTGAGTCTTGCCAAGGGTTTGTCAATTTTGTTGATCTTTTCAAAGAACCAGCTCCTTGTTTTATTGATTTTTTCTATAGTTTTTCTGTTCTCTATTTCATTTATTTCTGCTCTGATTTTTATTATCTCCTTTCTTCGGCTGGTTTTGGGTTGTCTTTGTTCTTCTTTTTCTAGTTCCTTAAGGTGTGAAGTTAAGTGGTTTACTTCGGCTCTCTCTTGTTTGTTCATATAGGCCTGAAGTGATATGAACTTTCCTCTTATTACTGCTTTTGCTGCATCCCAGAGATTCTGATATGTCGTATTTTCATTTTCATTTGTCTGTATAAATCTTTTGATTTCTGCACTTATTTCTTCTTTGACCCATTCATTTTTTAGAAGTATGTTGTTTAGTTTCCACATTTTTGTGGGTTTTTCCCCCTCTTTTTTGCAGTTGAATTCTAGTTTCAAGGCTTTATTATCAGAAAATATGCTTGGTACAATTTCAATTTTTCTAAATTTGCTGATATTGTCTTTGTGGCCCAACATATGGTCAATTCTTGAGAATGTTCCATGTACACTAGAGAAAAATGTATACTCTGTCGCTTTGGGATGAAGTGTCCTGTAGATGTCTATCATATCCAGGTGTTCTAGTATTTCGTTTAAGGCCACTATATCTTTATTGATTCTCTGTTTGGATGACCGATCTAGAGCTGTCAGCGGTGTATTGAGGTCTCCAAGTATGATTGTATTTTTGTTAGTTTTTGTTTTAAGGTCAATAAGTAGCTGTCTTATATATTTTGGTGCTCCTTGGTTTGGTGCATATATATTAAGGATTGTTATGTCTTCTTGATTCAACTTCCCCTTAATCATTATGAAATGACCATTTTTGTCTCTGAGTACTTTTTCTGTCTTGTAGTCAGCGTTATTAGATATGAGTATTGCTACGCCTGCTTTTTTTTGGGTGTTGTTTGCTCGGAGTATTGTTTTCCAGCCTTTCACTTTGAATTTGTTTTTATCCTTGTTGCTTAGATGTGTTTCTTGTAGGCAGCATATAGTTGGATTTTCCTTTTTAATCCATTCTGCTACTCTGTGTCTTTTTATTGGTAAGTTTAATCCATTTACATTTAGTGTAATTATTGACACTTGTGGGTTCCCTACTGCCATTTTATAAATTGCTTTCTATTAGTTTTGTATCTAGTTTGATTCTTCTCTTTTGTTTTTTTATCATTTGTTTTTGTTTGTTTGTGTTCCATACTTCTTTCCTCTGTTGCTACCTTTTTTAAGTCAAGTGTTTTTGTGGTGGTTTTTTTAAGGGTGGTTACCATTAAGTAATGAAAAGGGTACCTACCATATTCATTGTACTACCCTATCTTATAAGTATTTCTGCACTTCATCATCCTTTGCTACTGTTAATCTCCATCCTCTCCCCCCTTTTTTTCCTTTGTTGTCACAGTTTAAGTTTGGTTTTATTGTGTTCTTGGTGGAGCTGTTACTTGTGGTGTTGTTTTCTTTTGGTCTTTGAATCTGGTTGGAAAACCCCCTTTAGTATTTCCTGGAGTGGGAGCTTTCTGTTGATAAATTATTTCATCTTTTCTGTATTTGTGAATGTTTTTATATCTCCTTCATACTTGAAGGATAGCTTTGATGGGTATAGTATTCTTGGCTGAAAGTTCCTCTCTTTCAGGGCTTTAAAAATTGGGGTCCACTCTCTTCTAGCTTGTAGAGTTTCTGCTGAGAAATCTGATGATAATCTAATTGGCCTTCCTTTATATGTTGTACTCTTTTTTTCCCTGGATGCCTTGAGAATTTTTTTTTTGTCATTGGTTTGTATCATCTTTATTATGATGTGCCTTGGAGTGGGTTTGTTGGGGTTAAGAAAACTTGGTGTTCTGTTTGCTTCTTGAATTTGAGGCTTTAGTTCCTTCCACAGGCTTGGGAAGTTCTCGTCTATTATTTGTTTGAGTATATTCTTCATTCCATTTTCTTTCTCTTCTCCCTCTGATATACCTATTATTCTTATGTTATTCTTTCTGATGGAGTCAGACAATTCCTGTAGGGCTTTCTCATTTTTTATTATTTTTGAGTCTCTTTCTTCTTCTCTCTGTTGTGCCTCAAGTTGTTTGTCTTCTATTTCACTAATCCTATCTTCAATCTGGGCTGTTCTGTTAGCTAAGCTTGTTACCTCGTTTTTCAGCTCGTGAATTGAGTTTTTCATTTCTGTTTGATTTGTTTTTATAGTTTCAATTTCCTTGGTAATATATTCTTTGTGTTCATTGAGCTGTTTTCTGATCTCCCTATATTGCCTTTCTGTGTTTTCTTGTATATCTCTGAGTATTTTTAAGATTTCTATTTTAAATTCTCTGTCATTTAGCTCCAAGGCTTCCAATATGTTAAGTCTTTTCTCCATAGATTTTTCCACATCTATTTGTGTTACCTCTCTTTCTTTTGTATCCATAATATTCGATTTCCTCTTTCTTATCGGCATCTGAGGGTGGTCTTATTGATAGCACTAATTAGAGTTAATAAAGAGTAAAAAGAAAAAAAAAAGGGTAAAACACCCCACAAAAAAAAAACAGTAATAATTTATTAATTCCCCCTTTTTTTCTCTCTTCTCTTTCCCTCCTCTCCCCTCCTCAGGGAAATATCGTGCCTATAATGGAGGGCCTGATTTGGGGTGAAGAGTTCAAGGGGCAAAAAAAGGGAGTAGAGACCTACTAAATGCAAAAAAAAAAAAAAAAAAAAAAAAAAAGAAGAGAAAATCTTAGACAAGCATAAGATGATTTGCTTGTAAGTGATGGTCAACTAAGAGATATAATGAGAGGGATAAGAGGGAATCAGAAAAAAGGACCAAAAAAGAATAATAAAGAAGGAAAAATAAAATTAATAAGTAAAAATCTGTTGTATTAAGTGGAGCGAAGACTAAATACACTGGAGACCTTGGGTTGGGAGGACCCAAAATGCCACAAAAATAAACAAACAAGAGAAAAAAAAATAAAAACAAAAGCAAAAAAGAGAAATAAAGCCAAAAAAAAGCCTTGAGTCCCAAATTAACTAATTTGTTCGTGATTGAGGATTATATGGGAGGAAAGTAAAATGAGAAAAGAAAAAATGAATAGAAAGGAAAAAATAAGAAAAAGAGAAAAACGAAGGAAGAAATAAAATAGGAGGAGAAAAAAACAAAATAAAGCAAGACAAAAAAAAAAACAAAAGAGGAGAGAGTGAGAGTTAAGTGTTTTGGAGTATAACCTTAAAGGAGGGTGAGGATGAAGAAGAAAAATAAAATGCAACACTCATGGGTTGTGTAGTTCAAGAAAGGGGAAGCATAAGATGGGCAGAGAATAGAAGGACCGAGGTGGAGGAAATAAAGGCAAAAAGATAGAAGAAACAAACAACAACAACAACAACAAAAAATTAATGGATCAAGTTGTAAAGTCTGTGGGTTTTTCTTGATTTTGAGAGGTTAACTTCTTCCTTTTTCTTTTCTCTCCCTCTTCCTAGTCGGTGACTCTGTACCCCAGGCTCTGCCCCTGTGTCACTCTTAGGTAGGGATTTGCAGTTGATGGGATTCTATGGCAATGTCATATAATTGGCTTTAGTCTTGCTGGAAGTAAAGGCTTGTTGGCGTTTGCAGGGTCCAACGATGAGAGAGTTTGCTTTCCTGGATTCTCTCTCCTAGTCCCCCCTTTCTGAATTAGCAGCCTGGTGATCCAGCTATAAGGCTGCAACTGCTTCTGCCTGGGGAGTAAGAGGCTCAAAGAGCTGGGAAATCCCCACTCTATCCCCACTCAGTGCAAGGCTTTGGGAAAGGCTCTGACAGTCAGGGCCTCCAGTGTAATCAGGCGGGGGTGGGAGTCAATTGTTGTCAAGGTGACTGTTCAGCGCCTATCATTTAGTTGGACCTCTCAACCCAGGCTTTCCACACTTTGTAGCCTGTTTTTGCAGGGAAGAAGGGGCACTAGTCTCTGCTTACGACTAGTGTAGTATAGACCTTATTATCTGCCAAGTCCTTCTTGTTAGCGTTTATCCCTGAATATGGAGGCTCTATCAATCAGAAGTTGCCCCCGCCCCTTTAGCGAGAGGCACTAAAAAATATCACGCCTCTTGTCTTGGATCGCTGAACTGAGAGAGATCTTATCAATTAGAACCGAGGGTGCGCAGATTTTATGGGTTAAGCTAATTTCAGTGATTGGGTCGCAGCTGTGTTTCCAAAGGTATTTTAGGCTGCCTGCGCACGCCCCTCCTCCAACGCTTGATTGTTAGCTTGAATGGCTGGGTGAGGTGCCCCGCCCACGGAGAGAATCTCCCAAGCCTCTCCCGCTCGCCCCGCCGCTGGCGGCTGGACCGCACCAGGCGCAGGATAATGGAGCCCCCTGGGTGTGCGGGCCAGTATGGCGCCCTGGGCACGTGGAATGCCCAAGGCACGCGCGCGAATGGGGCGCTCCGGGCACTGGTGGCCGGCGACCCCCACTCGCAGTGTGCGGGCCGCTGGGAACGTCAGCGGTGCTCAACCGGACCGGGCGCGCGCGCGCGCGGTGGCTAGTGGTGGCCGCTCGCGGTGGCGGTTCGCGGGGGCTCGCGGCAGCTCGCGGTGGCGGTTCGCGGGGGTTCGCGGGGGCTCGCGGCGGCTCGCGGTCGGCCGCTCGCGGCGGCTTGTGGTTCCCAAGTATATGGGCTGACTCACCGCAGGCGCACTCCCTGGCGGCTTGAATGAGCGTCGCTGCGGTAGCTTCCTCCACACCCTCGTCTCTCAGATTCAAGTGATAACAGTCCTTTTGCTTTCAGTTTGTGTGGAACTCCGGAATGCTCTGAGGATAAATTTTTCTGTTTCTAGTTGATAAATTTGTTGTGATTTAGGGGAGAGCTGTCGGTCGCGCTTCTCATGGCGCCATTTCCGTGACGTCACTCTAGTTACAAAATCTTCTTTGAATGTTTTGTAGAAGTTACTAATGTATCCATGTGGTCCAAGACTTTTATTTTTGGGGGGAGGGGTTGATAGTTGGGTCTATTTATGTTTTTCCATTCTTTGTGACTCAGTCTAGGGAAACTGTGTAGTTTTAAGAATTTTTTCATTTCTTCTAGGTTGTTGAATTTGGTGACACATAATCTTTCATAATATTCTACTATGATCCTTTGAATATCTATGATGTTCGTGGTAATTTCTCCTCTTTCATATAAGATTTTTTTGTATGAGTCCTTCCCCTATTTTTCTTAATATTGCCAATATTTTGTCAATTTTATCGATCAATTCAAGAACCAGTTTTTTGTTGTATTAATATTTTCTATAGTTTTTATGTTCTGTTTCATTTTGTTCTGCTTTAATTTTTACCTTTACCTTATTTCTACTAACATGGGTTTCCTTTGTTCTTTCTCCTGCACTTTAAGATATGATGTTAGGTTGCTTACTTGGGATATCTCCTGTTTCTTGATATAAGCTCGTAATAATATAAACTTTTTTATAACTGCTTTTGCTGCATTCTAGAAATTTTTATATGTCTTGTTGTTATTTTCATTTGTCTGTATATATCTATTGGTCTCTGCTTTTACTTTTTCTTTGACCCAGGCAGATTTTAAAAGTATATTGTTTAATTTTCACATTTTTGTGAGTTTCTTTACTTTCTTTTTACAGTTGAATTCTAATTTCAAAGGCTTATGATCAGAAAATATGTTTGGTATAATTTCAATCTTCCTGAATTTGTTGATGTTAATTTTATGGCTCAACATATGGGCTATTCTTGAGAATGTTCTGTGCACACTGGTGAAGAATGTGTAATCTTATGTTTTGGGACAAAATGTCCTATAAATGTCTATTATTTCCATTTGGTCCAGTGTGTCATTTAAGGCTGATATTTCTTTTTTTATTTTTTATTTATTCATTTTAGAGAGGAGAAGGAGAGACAGACAGAGAGAGAGAGAGAGGGAGAGAGAGAGAGAGAGAAGGGGGGAGGAGCTGGAAGCATCAACTCCCATATGTGCCTTGACAAGGCAAGCCCAGGGTTTCGAACCAGCAACCTCAGCATTTCCAGGTCAATGCTTTATCCACTGCACCACCACAGGTTAGGCAAGGCTGATATTTCTTTATTGATTTTTTGTTTGGATGATTTATCTGGAGCTGTCAGTAGTGTTTTGAGATCTCCAAGTATCATTGTGTTTTTTTCTGCTCCTATTTTTAGAACAGGTAGTAGATGTTTTATATATTTTGGTTATCCCTTGTTCGGTGAACATATATTAAGAAGTCTTATGTCTTTTTGATACAATATTCTCTTCATTATATATCATCCATCTTTCTCTGGTAACCTTTGTTTTCTTGAAGTCAACATTGTCAGATATTAGTATGGCTACACCTGCTCTTCTTTGGATATTATTCGCTTGAAGAGTTGTTTTTCAACCTTTCACTTTAAGTCTACGTTTATCCTTGCAACTTAGATGTGTTGTGAAGGCAGCATAACGTTGGGTTTTAATTTTGGTTCAATATCTACTCTGTGTTTGTTAATTGGTGAGTTAAGTCCATTTACATTTAGGGTAATTATTGATACGTGAGGATTTCTTATAACTATATTTTATGTTTTGCTTTCTGGTAACTCTTGTCTTGTTTGGTGCTTCTCTTTTGTGTTTCTTTCTGTTGATTTTGTTTAGTGGTATTCCACATTTCTTTCTCTTGTTTCTTCTTTTTTAATGCTTTGTATTTTAGTAGTGCCTTTTTCTTGGGGTGTTGCCATTATGTTATTAATAAAAAATGTTTATATGTACAAGAGTTCTTTGTTTTATAAGTGCTTTGCACTACATTCTTCTTTTCTACTGTAGATCTTTATCTTCATCCTTTTGTTATTGTTGTCACAGATTATCCTTGTTTTAATTGTGAGCTTGTTGGAGCTGTTATTTGTAGATCATGTGTGTGTGTTTGATCAAGTAACCCCTTTGTGTATTTCATGCCAGTGGGTGTTTTATGGTGATACATTTCTTCAGGTTCTGTATATGTGCAAAAACTTTTATGTCTTCTTCATATTTGAAAGATATCTTTGATGGATATAGTATTCTTGGCTGGTAATTCCTCTCTTTCAGTATTTCTGTTGTTTGGATCTACTGTCTTCTGGCTTGAACAGTTTCTTCTGAGAAGTGTAATGATAAAATAATGGGCCTTCTTTTATATTTTATGGTCTTCATTACTGTATCTTCCCTGAGAATTCTTTCTTTGTCATTTATTTTTGACAATTTTATTACAGTGTGCCTTGGAGTATGTCTGTTTGGGTTGAGGTAGCCTGGCATTCTGTTTCCTTCTTAGATTCAAGACTCTATCTCTTTCCATAGGCTTGGAAAAGTCTCATCAATTTTTTGTTTGAATAGGCTCTTCATTCTCTTCTCCCTCTCTTCTTCTGATATACCCATTATTATTGTATTGTTCTTTTTAAAGAAATTAGATAATTCTTGTAGAGGTCTCTCATATTTTTTAAATTTGTGAGTCAATTTCCTTTTCTCTCTGTTATATCTTTAGTTCCTGTCTTTGATTTCACTGTTTTTTTCTCTATCTGTTGTGTTTCATTAGCTAACCTTCATACCTGTTTTTAATTCATGTATTGAGTTCTTCACTTTTGTTTTTAATATTTCAATCTCTTTGGTGAACTCATTATGTTGTCTTTAGGCATCTCATTGTATATTTTCAGATCTTAAACTTTGCATTCTCTATCATTAAATTCAAGATTTCCATGTGATTGGAAATGTTTTCAGGATATTTTTAATTTTCATTTTGAATGACATGTTGTTTTTTTTTGTAACTATGATGTTTGATCTCTTCTTTCTTGTTGACATTTGAGAATGGTATTGTTAACCATAACAAAAAACTAAAATAATGAATAATTAAAATTAAAATACGCAATAAAAATATAAAAATATAAACAATAATTTTAGGTAAAAAAGGAAAACCACAGAAAACAAGGATTGATAACCAAGAAATAATCAATAACAAACAAAACACCCAAAAAAAGGAATAAAAAATATAAAAATTTAAAAAATTAAAGTTAAAATAAAAAAGAGAAAAAAAGGATAAAATTTCAAAGAAGGAAAATACATTTTTATTGGAGAAGTTACTGTTTACTTCCAATCAGTTTCACTGTATTATAAGTTTTATCCTGTGAAATTTGTGGGCTCTCCTCCACTGTGTTATTGCTTTCTCAGTGATGTAGGTGGGATTGTAGTCATGTTGGTGGATGGGGCATGTTATGAGAGTTTTAAGGCTTGGCTCTACTGCTTTGTGTTTCCACATTTAAAGCTTTAGCAATGCTGATCTTAGGCCTCCAGGTGCTCCTACCCAAGTTTCAATAGACCAGGGGACCAGTCACAGAAAACCTCTCTTATTCAGTGTAGAGAATGGTTCTATAGAGATAGCTGTGGGTTTTGTCTTTGCCACTGTCTTACCCAAATTGTTGATTCCTCAAATTATATGTAAGGTATTAAGAACTATATGATCCAGCACTCCTTCTACTGTGTATCTACCCCCCAAAACTTGAAAACTTTGGCATGTAAAGACACATGCATCTCCATATTTATCAAAGCATTGTTCACAGTGGCCAAGACATTGAAACAACCAAAGTGTGTTTTGATGGAAGATTGGATAAAGAAGATGTGGTACATATATATAATGGAATACTACTCAGCCATAAGAAATGATGACATAGTGACATTTACAACAATGTAGATGCATACTGAGTGAAATAAGTAAACTTTAAAAAAGCTTAGAACTATATAATTTCACATATAGTTGGGATATAAATCTGAGACTCATGGACATAGATAAAAGTGAAGTAGTTACCAGGGGTTAGGAGACATGGGGCAAGTGATATGGAGGAAAGGTTGAGAGAAAGTGTGTAAAGGGGACAAATATAAGTTGACACATAATTATTTGGTTTTGAGTGATGAGTATACAACATATTCAACAGTTAAATGCTATAGTAATGTTTTCCCAAGCCCTACGTACTGTACTTTTATCAATAAATGTCACACTGTTAAATGTAATTTTCTAAATAAAAGTTTAAAAAATATTCCCACCAACAGTGAATGAGGGTTCCTTTTTCTCCACAGCCTCTCCAACATTTGCTATTACCTGTCTTGTTGATAATAGCTAATCTGACAGGTGTGAGGTGGTATTTCATTGTAGTTTTGTTTTGCATTTCTCTAATGACTAATGAAGATAAGCATCTTTCATATATCTGTTGGCCATTTGTATTTCTTCCTGGGAGAAGTGTCTGTTCTGTCCTCTTCCCATTTTTTTATTGGATTGTTTGTTTATTTGTTGTTGAGTTTTATGATTTCTTTGTATATTTTGTATATTAGGCCCTTATCTGAGCTGTTGTTTGAAAATATTATTTCCCCATTTAGTTGGCTGTCTGTTTATTTTGTTGTCAGTTTCTCTTGCTGAGCAAAAACATCTTAGTCTGATATAGGATTGGATCTTGATAATATTATATGGAATAAAATAAGTAAATCAGAAAAATCAAGAATTGCATGATTCCATACATAGGTGGGACATAAAAATGAGACTAAGAGACATGGACAAGAGTGTGGTGGTTAACAGGGGGGGAGGAGAGGGAGAGAGAGAGAAAGGGAGGGGGAGGGGCACAAAGAAAACTAGATAGAAGGTGATGGAAGACAATCTTACTTTGGGTGATGGGTATGCAACATAATTGAATAACAAGATAACCTGGACATGTTTTCTTTGAAGATATGTACCCTGATTTATTGATGTCACCCCATTAAAATTAATAAAAAATTATAAAAAATTTTTAAATAAAAAATGAACTAAATTCAAAAAAAATAAAAAGTTTCTTAGACAAAAAAATAATAATTCAAACACTTTGTTACCACTAAACCACTACTTCCAGAAATGTTAAAGGGCATGGTAAAAGAAGAGGAAAGAAAAAACAAATCAAGAAGAAAGTATCATAGTTTTTTTATTTATTAATTTTAATGTGGTGATATTGATAAATCAGGATACATATGTTCAGAGAAATCATCTCCAGATTATTTTGATATTTGATTATGCTGCATACCCCTCACTGAAAGTCAAATTGTCTTCTGTCACCTTCTATCTGGTTTTCTTTGTGCCCCTCTCCTCCCCCCACCCCCTCTCCCTTCTTCCTCCCCCCATTACCATCACATTCTTGTCCATGTCTCTGAGTCTCATTTTTATGTCCCATCTATGTATGGATTTATATAGTTCCTAGTTTTTTTCTGATTTACTTATTTCACTCAGTATAATTTTATCAAGTTTTAAAGAATATAATGGCAATAATAAATACATATTAATAATAACCTTAAATGTAAATGGACTAAATACTTAAATCAAAAGCTATAGGGTATCTGCATGGATAATAAAACAATACCTGTTTATTTGCTGTCTATAGAAGACTCACATCAGAACAAAAGATACATAGACTGAAAGTGAAGAAATGGAATAGATATTTCATGCAATTGGAAATTAGAAAAAGAACTGAGATATCAATACTAATATCTGACATATAGAAACAGAGAAAATCTATAATACGGGTAAAAAAAGCTCACTACATAGTGATAAAGGGAGCAATACAGCAAGAGGATATAACCATATTAATATTCATTCACCCAAATATAAGAGAACCTAAATATATAAAACAGATTTTGATAAACCTATACGGCAAGATTATTAGCAATATAATAATATTAGGGAATTTTAACACCAAGTTATCATGAATAGATTGATCCTTCAGATAGAAAACCAAAAAAAGAAACAATGGCTTTAAATGGCACATTAGACTAATTGGATTTAGTTAACATCTTCAGAAATTTTACAACAAAGCGTTATGATATCCAGTCTTTTCAAGTGCTTATGTTAAATTTTCTAGGATAGACCAATGTTAGGACACAAAACAAGTCTCAGTAATTTTAAGAAGATTGAAATCATATCAAGCATCTTCTCTGACCTCAATGGCATGAAACTTGAAATCAACTACAATAGAAAAACTGAAAACACATTCACATATTTGAAGGCTTAATAGCATGTTATAATGCAGGGGTCCCCAAACTTTTTACACAGGGGGCCAGTTCACTGTCCCTCAGATCATTGGAGGGCTGCCACATATAGTGCTCCTCTCACTGCCCACCAATGAAAGAGGTACCCCTTCTGGAAGTGCAGCAGGGGCTTAATAAATGGCCTCAGGGGGCCACATGTGGCCCACGAGCCATAGTTTGGGGATGCCTGTTATAATGCATGGGTTAACAGTGAGAACAAGAGACAAATAAAAAAATTCCCTTGAAACAAATGAAAGTGAACATAGTGCAATCCAAATTCTATGGGACACAGCAAAAGCAGTCCTGAGAGGGAAATTCAAAGCATTACAGACATAACTCAAGAAGCAAAAAATCTCAAGTAAATTATCTAAACCTGCACTTAAAAAAACTAGAAAAAAAACAACAAAGTCCAGAGGAAGTAGAAGAAATAAAATAATACATATTAAAACTAAAATAAATAATATAGAGGCTTAAAAATACAAAAAAATAAGGAAAATAAAACCAAGAGCTGGTTTCTTGAAGAGGTAAACAAAATTGTTTTACCTTTAGTAAGACTCATCAAGAAAAATAAGAGAGGACCCAAATAAATAAAATTAGAAATGAAAGAGGAGAAGTAACAACTCACATCAAAGAAATACAAAGCATTGTAAGGGAAACATACAACCTTCCAAAACTAAATCTGGAAGAATCAGAAAACCTGATCAGACTGATCACAACAAATGAAATTAAAATGCTTATCAAAACCTCCCAGCATACAAAGGGCCTGCACTAGATGTCTTCACAGGTGAATTTTACCAAACATTCAAAGAAGAACTAGCACCTACCCTTCTCAAATTTTTTCAAAAAATTCAAGAGAAGGAAAGAATTTCAAGCTCATTTTATGAGACAAGCATTAACCTGATTCCAAAACCAGATAAGGCCCTACAAAGAAAGAAAACCATAAGCCAATGTCCCTGATGAGCATAGATGCTAAAATTCTCAACAAAATATTAGCAAACTGGATCCAGGAATACATTACAAAGATCATATATCATGTTCAAATGGGATTTATACTGGGGAGGCAAGGCTGGTACAGTATTCACAAATCAATAAACTTGATTCATGAAATAAATAAAATGAAGGATTAAAATCACATGATCATATCCATAGATGCAGAAAAAACATTTGATAAAATCCAGCACCCAATATGACCAAAATTCTCAGCAAAGTGGGAAGACAGGGAACATACTTTAACATAATCAAAGCCGTATATGACAAAATAAAGGCCAACATCATACTCAAAGGACAAAACTTTATAGCAATTCTTTTAAGATCAGGAACAAGACAGGGGTTTCCCCTATTACTGCTCTTATTCAACATAGTAATGAAAGTCTTAGCCACAGCAATCAGACAAGGAAAAAAAAGGCATTCCAAATTGGAAAAGAAGTAAATCTGTCATTATTTGTTGAAGATATGATACTATACATTTAAAACCCTAGGGTCTCAGCCCAAAAATCTATATAAAATAAATTATCATCAAAGTGGCTAGAAATAAAATTAATATTCAGAAATCAGTGGCATTTTTATACATTAATAAGGAACTATCAGAAAAAGAAATTAAAGAAACATTCCTATTCACTATTGCTACAACAACAAAATAAAATAGGAATAAACTTAACCAAGGAGATAAAAGACTTGTACTTTGAAAATTAAAAGACATTAGAAAAAGAAATGGAGGAAGATACAAACAAGTGAAAGCATATATAGTGTTCATGGATAGGAAGAATTAACATCATTAATATGTCCATACTACCCAAAGCAATCTTTAGATTCAAAGCAATTCCTCTTAAAATGCCAAAGGTATACTTCACAGATTTAAAATAAACATTCCAAAAATGTATAGTAAACCAAAAAGGGCCCAGAGAAATTTATCAATCTTTAAAATAAAGAACAAAGTGGGAGATATCACACTTCCTAATATCAAGCTATACTACAAGGCTATTGTAATCAAAACAGCCTGTTACTGGCACAAGGACAACCATACAGATCAATGAAAGAAAATAGAGAATGCAGAAATATGCCCACACCTTTATAGTCAATTAATATTTGACAAAGTAGGGAAGAGTATACAATGGAGCAAAGATAGTTTCTTCAATAAATGGTGAAAAAATTGAATAATTACATGCAAACAAAAATAAAACTAGACTACCAACTTACATCATTTACAAAAACAAACTATAAATGGAAAAAAGAGACTTAAATGTAAGTTGTGAAACCATAATAGTCTTGAGCTTGACCAGGCAGTGGCATAGTGGATAAAGCGTCAGACTGGGATGTGGAGGACCCAGGTTCAAGACCCTGAGGTCACCAGTTTGAGCGCAGGCTCATTTGGTTTGAGCAAAGCTCACCAGGTTGGACCCAAGGTTTCTGGCTTGAACAAGGAGTTACTCAGTCTGCTGAAGGCCCACGGTCAAGGTACATATGAGAAAGCAATCAATGAACAACTAAGGAGCCGCAATAAAAAACTGATGTTTCTCATCTCTCTCCCTTCCTGTCTGTCTGTCCCTATCTGTCCCTCTCTCTGACTCTCTCTCAATCTCTAAAAAAAATAGTCTTGGAAGAAAACAGGCAGTGGACTCTCAGATATCTTTCATAGCAATATTTTTTGCTGGTATATAGCTATGTGCATGTGAAATAAAGGATAAAAAAACCCCAAATGAGACTATAATAAACTAGAAGCTTTTATAGAGTTAAAAACACCTTTAACAAAATAAAAAGACTACACACTCAATGGTAGACAGTATTTGCTGATACATCTGATAAGGAGTTAATAACCAAAATTTACAAAAAATCTTCTAAAACTCAACATCAGGATGGTAAACAATCCAATTTAAAAAAGGGAGTGATGACAGAGAAATGGCCCCATGAGGAGGGCTCCCGATATCTCTCCCTGAAACTTCAACAAATTCAACAACTAGAGACAGAAAAACAATCTCAGGAGCATCTGAAATACACATACATCAAACAAAGGTACAATTTGGTGAAAAGGTTGCTGAATATATAACCCACCCTGAAGGAAATAAGATGGAGAATGGAGTATTCTGCTTTCCTCACTGACCTGAGCAAGGGCTGCTTTCACTTGGAACTGAGAGAAAGCGAGGGCTGGGGGTGTGGTAAAAGCTGAGCTAGGGCAGAGATCTTCAATCTGAGGAGAGAGTGTTCCTGTGGCTCAGCCCATGTGGAGCTAATGCCAGCAGCAGACCCCGGCAGAAGTGGGCAAGCAGTTGCCTTGTTTATTCCCGGTATCCCGGTCAGCGAGCATGAGCAGTGTGTGAGTGGATCCACCTGGCGCTTCGGGTGTGGGTGCCCACATTCCCGGATGGAGGGGCTGAGTTGGAGACTGTCAGTAATGACATTCTGTGTGGGCTGCGACCAGAGTTTCTGAATAATCCTGGCTTGCTGTAAGGTTTTTTTCCCCGCCGAGGAAGAAGGAAGGACATAGCCACAAAGTGTGGAATAATAAAAGCTTTATTTAGTACAGCATTTCCCAGACAATGTTCCCTGGTTCTTGGGACAGAGGCCAGGGAAGTAGCATGGGGTGATCTGCATGGGGGACATTTATTGGGTCAAAAGGGTGAAGGCGAGTTGATATGACATGGCGAAATCTCACTGGCTGGCAGACAGTTACTCTTTTCCAAAGGACTTCTGGGAAGTTTCTTTTGGTGCACATGGGTGTGGGCGGTTTTAGACAAAGTTCTCGGGTCTGGTTCCTCATGTGACCTTCCCCCATTGCCCACCAACCTTACATTCTGACCTTTTATGTTAGATAGGTGTGCCGTTATTCATCTGGCTACTTCCGTTGGTTAGAGGTGTTGTGGGGAGGGGAAATCAGAAGGTGGTGGTTTTGATGGGAGTCAGGAGGAACATCTGTTTGACCATAACTTGAGAAACTTTTCAGATGAGGTCCTGTAAGGATTTTAAAAAAGAGGAAAAATAGGAGGATCTGCAGGATCCAGGCTTTTGGTGAGCCAGAGATGGGTAGGGCCCAGTAGTTCCAACTGCCAGTGGTCCTGCATGGGGGCAAACTTGAGGCAAGAGACATGGTTAGAAACGAGGGTAGTATTGATTATGGGAGAGCTCTTGGAAGTGATAAATGTTAGGAATAAGTGGGAAGATGCTATCAGCTGGATAGTGGCTTCAAGACTGTGTAGAATGTCTTGACCCAGAAGGAGGACAGGGCCTGATGGCATAACTAAGAAGGAGTGTGAAAAGGGGATTCTGTCCAAACTGCATGTCAAGGGTGGTGTGCAAAGGGGAAAAGAAGGGGTCCCATCCACTCCCATAACCAAGACCAATGAGGGAACTAGAGGTCTGGATTGTGATGGCAAAACAGAGAAGGTAGTCCCCATGTCCACAAGAAATGAGATGGACTTAGCCACTTTTGCAGCATTACCCTGGGTTTGGTGTGGGTGATGGGAGTCTTCAAGTTCAGGTCGTGTCACTCGTCCATGAGGTCGAGGAGTTTTAGTGATGGGCCCACCTGGCTGGTTTGGCCTCCCATTTGGGTGGCTTGTTCTCCACGTAGAGGCACTGAGGAAAAGCCCATTGCCCAAAGGGGTAATTGCTCCACCAGTGTCCAGGCTTCTTTCAGTCAGGGCAGGGTTTAGTGGACACTGCCAGGACCAGTGACCCTGCTTGCCACACTTAAAGCAAGCTCCTGGTGAGATTTCTGTTTGTGGCCTGGACTTGGGTTGGGCACCTCCTGTGCCTTGCCCCTGTTGCTCTGTTAGCCTCAAGGCTGCCACAAGAGTCTGGGTTTGGAGAGTTACCTTCTGCTGAATGAAGGCCTGGTAAGTAGTCTTGGCCTTTTTCTACTAGTTGCAATCATTAAAAACTTTATTTATTTATTTTTTTTTCTGAAGCTGGAAACAGGGAGAGACAGTCAGACAGACTCCCACATGCGCCCGACCGGGATCCACCCGGCATGCCCACCAGGGGCGGTGCTCTGCCCCCCAGGGGCGATGCTCTGCCCATCCTGGGCGTCGCCATATTGCGACCAGAGCCACTCTAGCGCCTGAGGCAGAGGCCACAGAGCCATGCCCAGCGCCCAGGCCATCTTTGCTCCAATGGAGCCTTGGCTGCGGGAGGGGAAGAGAGAGACAGAGAGGAAAGCACGGCAGAGGGGTGGAGAAGCAAATGGGCGCTTCTCCTATGTGCCCTGGCCGGGAATTGAACCCGGGTCCTCCGCACGCTAGGCCGACGCTCTACCACTGAGCCAACCGGCCAGGGCTAAAAACTTTAAATGCCATGTTCACAGGTCTCGGTTATAAGGTCCTGGTTCAATCCCAGGTTTTGGCACCAAATGTAAGGTATTTTTCCCCGCCGAGGAAGAAGGAAGGGCGTATCCATGAAGTGTGGAATAATAAACTCTTTATTTATTATAGCGCTACCCAGACGATGTTCCCTGGTCCTGGGGACAAGGGCCAGGGAAGTCACATCGGGTGATCCACATGGTGGACATTTTAGGGTCAGTAGGGTGAAGGCGAGTTGATATGATGTGGCAAAATCTCAGTGGCTGGCAGACAGTCACTCTTTTCTGAAGGACTTCTGGAAAGTTTCTTTTGGAGTGCATGGGTATGGGCAGTTCTAGCCAAAGTTCCTGGGTCTGGGTCCTGCCGTGACCTTCCCCCATTGCCCATTGACCTTACACTTTCCAAACAACAGCATGCGGGAAGTACACAAAAGCAGGCTTCCCTACATCTGGACCTGTCTGGTCACGGCACCTCAGCCAGCCATACAGGCTAACAAAGCACACTCCTGGGGAAGAAAACTGTGGAAGTGGCGGGGGGAAGGGCACGCAGGCAGCTTGCAGACAGCCTCTGGAGAGCAGACCTGCAGAGTGCTGAGGCATATTAGACATGCCTGGAGGCTCATAGAAAAACACCTGAAAGGCTATCAGCTCCCAGCCCAGCCTGATTATGCTGGCGGCTCTGGCTGGCAAAGCCTTACCCAGAAGCCTGCGTTGATTGGGGATAGCCTGAGAAGTGGAATTTGGCAGCTCTTAGAACCTCTTGCTCCCCAGGCAGTGGCTGGGGCAACTTCACAGTTGGGTCCCAGGCTGCTAGTTTAGGAAGGAGTGATATGGGGAGTGACTCCAGAAAAATGGACTCTCTCATTGTCAGAGCCTGCAAATGCTAACAAACCCTGCCTACCAATGGAACTGAGGTCTAGTTTATGTCATCGCCATAGCGACACAACAGCAAATCTCTGCCTAAGAGTGCCACAGGGGCAGAACCTGGGGTACAGTGCCACGGGCCAAAAAGAGAGAGAAGAAAGAAAAAGGAAGAGGATAACTTTTCAAAACCAGGAAAAATCCACAGTCTTTATAAATTTTCCATTTTTTCTTACATTTTTATCTTTTTTTCTTCTTTTTTCTTCCTCCATCATTTTATCCTCTTTCCATTTTATTCTTTTCTTTTTATTTTGAACATTATTACCCATAGGTGTTACATTTTTTTTTGTATTTTTCTGAAGCTAGAAATGGGGAGAGACAGTCAGACAGACTCCCGCATGCGCCCGACTGGGATACACCTGGCATGCCCACCAGGGGGCGACGCTCTTCCCACCAGGGGGCGATGCTCTGCCCCTCCAGGGCGTCACTCTGTTGCGACCAGAGCCACTCCAGCACCTGAGGCAGAGGCCACAGAGCCATCCCCAGCGCCCGGGCCATCTCCACTCCAATGGAGCCTTGGCTGCGGGAGGGGAAGAGAGAGACAGAGAGGAAGGAGAGGGGGAGGGGTGAAGAAGCAGATGGGTGCTTCTCCTGTGTGTCCTGGCTGGGAATCATACCCAGGACTTCTGCGTGCCAGGCCGACACTCTACCACTGAGCCAACCGGCCAGGGCACAATTTCTATTCTTTTTTTTCCTATGAGTGTTAGTCCAAAAACCTTCACTCAATTTTTTCTCTCTCTGTTTCTTCTGTTCTCTTTCACTTTTACTTTCATTGGAATCTCACCCACAAATAAATTATTTTATTCTGGATTCAAATTTTTTTCTTTGTGCTATATTGTGTGCTTTTAATTTATCTTTTTATCTCTTTAGCATTTTCCTCAACTCCTGCTCTTTAGTCTATAGTTTTTGTGCCACTTAATACAATAGAATTTTCATTTTTCACTGTATTTTAAAATTTTTTTCTTTTCTCTTACACTGTTTCTGTCATTTGACCATCATTTTAAAAAAATTATTTTATTCTTGATGCAAATATTTTCTTGTGGCATTTTGTGGGTTCTTGCCTCATTTATTGCCTCTTTGTCAGCTCCCCAACCAAAGCCCTCACTTCTTTGTATTTTTGTTCCATTTAGCACAAAAGAATTTTCAGTTTTTCACTGCAATTTCTCAAAAAATTGTTTTATTGACTCTTATTAGTGTTATTAACAATACTACCTTCAAATTTCTTTAAAGAAGAAGAAATAGAATATTATGAATACAAAAGACAGAGATGTAACTCAGCTGGATGAGAAAAAGTCTATAGAAAAAATTTCAATAGGTTAGAAACCTTGGAGTTAAATGACAGAGAATTTAAAATTAAAGTCCTAAAAATACTCAGGGATATTCAAAAAGCACAGAAAGACAATTTAGGGAGCTCAAAAAACAATTTGATCAACAAAAAGAATACTTCATCAAGGAAATTGAAACCATAAAAACAAATCAAACAGAGATGAAAAACTCAATTCATAAACTAAAAAATGAGGTAACCAGAGTAGCCAATAGAATAGGCCAGATAAAGGAGAGAATTAGTGACATAGAAGACAGGCAACTAGAGGTACTACAGAGAGAAAAGGAGAGACACTCACAATTTTTTTTTAAATAATGAGATATCCCTGCAGGAATTGTCTGAGTTCATCAGAAAGAGCAAGATAAGAATAATGGGTATATCAGAAGGAGAAGAGAGAGAAAATGGAATGGAGATTATATTCAAACAAATAATACATGAAACTTTCCAAACCTGTGGAAAGAACTAAAGCCTCAAATTAAAGAAGCAAACAAAACACCAAGTTATCTTAACCCTAAGAAACCTACTCCAAGGCACATCATAATGAAGTTGGCACAGACCAACGACAAAGAAAAAATTATCAAGGCAGCCAGGGAAAAGAAGAATACAACATATAAAGGAAGGTCCATTAGATTATCAACACATTTCTCAGCAGAAACTCTACAAGCTAGAAGAAAGTAGACCCCAATATTTAAAGTTCTGAAAGAAAAGAACTTCCAGCCAAGAGTACTATATCCATCAAAGCTATCCTTTAAATATGAAGGAGAAATAAAAACATTCACAGATACAGAAAAGATGAGGAAATTTATCACCAGAAAACCCCCACTTCAGGAAATACTAAAGGGGATTTTCCAACCAGACATAAAGAAAAAACCCAAAACTACAGGTATAAGCTTCATCAAGATAGCAATAAAAACAAGATTAATCTGTAACAAAGGAAAGAAAAGAGGAGAGGACAAAGATTAACAGTAGCAAAAGAGGATACAGTGCAGAATCACTTATGAGATAATGTACTACAATGAACATGATATGTATGCTTTCCATTACTTAAAGGTAACCACCCCTGAACAAACCAATACAGAAGTACATGGCTTGAAAAAAGAAGTAACAGAGAAAAAAAGTATGGATTACAAACAAACAAAAACAAATGATAGAAAAATAAAAGAGACGAACCAATAAGATACAAAACTATGAGAAAGCAATATAAAAAATGGCAATAGGAAACCCTCAAGTGTCAATAATTACACTAAACGTAAATGGATTGAACTCACCAATAAAAAGACACAGAATAAAAAAAAAAAAGACCAGAGTAGCTGAATGGATTAAAAAAAAATCAACTGTATGCTGCCTGGAAGAAACACATCTAAGCTACAAGGATAAAAACAAATTCAAAGTGAAAACCTGGAAAACAATACTCCAAGCAAATAAAAAGCAGGTGTAGCAATACTCATATCTAACAATGCTGACTACAAGACAGCAAAGGTAATCAGAGACAAAAATGGTCATTTTGGCCCTGGCTGGTTGGCTCAGTGGTAGAGCGTCGGCCTGGAGTGCAGAAGTCCCGGGTTTGATTCCCAGCCAGGGCACACAGGAGAAGCACCCATCTGCTTCTCCACCCTTCCCTCTCTCCTTCTTCTCTGTCTCTCTCTTCCCCTCCTGCAGCCGAGGCTCCATTGGAGCAAAGATGGCCCGGGTGCTGGGGATGGCTCCTTGGCCTTTTCCCTAGGCACTAGAGTGGCTCTGGTCACAGCAGAGTGATGCCCCGGAGGGGCAGAGCATCGCCCCCTGGTGGGCGTGCCAGGTGGATCCCAGTTGGGTGCATGCGGGGGTCTGTCTGACTGTCTCTCCCCGTTTCTAGCTTCAGAAAAATACAAAAAAAGGTCATTTCATAATAATAAAGGGACATTGAATCAAGAAGACATAACACTTCTTAATATATATGCACCAAACCAAGAAGCACCAAAATATATAAGACAGCTACTGACCTAAAAACAAAAACCAACAAAAATACAATCATACTTGGAGATCACAATACACCACTGACAGCTCTAGATTGTTCATCCAAACAGAAAATCAATATAGAGATACTGGCCTTAAATGAAACACTAGAGCAATTGGATATGATAGACATCTACAGGCCATTTTATCTCAAAGTGACAGGGTATACATTTTTCTGTAGTGTACATGGAACATTTTCAAGAACTGACCATATGTTGGGCCACAAAAAATAACATCAACAAATTTAGAAAGATTGAAATTATACCAAGCATATTTTCTGATCATAAAGCCTTGAAACTAGAATTCAACTGCAAAAAAGAAGTGAACAAACCCACAAAAATGTGGAAACTAAACAACATACTTTTAAAAAATGAATGGGTCAGAGAAGAAATAAGCACAGAGATCAAAAGATACAGGCAAACGAAAATAACAATACAACATATCAGAATCTCTGGGATGCAACAAAAGTAGTAATAAGAGGGAAGTTCACATCACTAAAGGCCAATATGAACAAACAAGAGAGAACCCAAGTAAACTACTTAACTTCACATCTTAAGGAACTAGAAAAAGAAGAACAAAGACAACCCGAAACAAGCAGAAGTAAGGAAATAATAAAAATCAGAGCAGAAATAAATGAAATAGAGTACAGAAATAGTATAGAAAAAATTAGTAAAACAAGAAGCTGGTTCTTCGAAAAGATCAACAAAATTTTCAAACCCTTGGCAAGGAAAAAAGAGAAAGGACTCATATAAACAAAATCTAAAATGAAAGAGGAGAAATCACCACAGATATCATAGTTATACAAAGAATTGTCACTGGGGAACAATTTTTTTTATTTTCTTTAGCATGAGGTTTTAGAACTGTTTCTATATATTTCTGCATTTCTGATTCCAAATCTGAAATCCACTTTTTGGTGCATGCTCTAGTTTTTATGCAATTTAATTTTTTTGTTACAGTTAATGGCATGCATTGATTTTTAAATTGGAGTTAAACGGCAATGACTCTTGGATTGAACATAACCACAAGGCAATTCATGTTTTACAAACATCACTTTTACATAATTGTAGTTGTTTTTAAATGTAAAAAAATATTATCTGATAAAAACACCCTCTTATATTGTTTTAAGATTGAATGATGGCTTCTTCGAGTAGGCATAAATGTAAGAATAGTCATGACACCTTCTATCATATATGTGGCTGTTATACACCTCAAGGTCAAAAGTGCAATATTTCATCATTTGTGAAACATGCATATATTGCCTATTTTCAAGTTCCCCTTGGGGATCAAGACAAGAATTGGATTCCTCATATTGTGTGTCATAATTGTGAGGAAATGCTTCATGAGTGGACAAAAGGAAAATGCAAAGGAATGCCTTTTGGTATTCCCAAGGTTTAGCGTGAACCTAAGGACCACAGCAGTGACTGTTATTTCTGTCTGATCCATATAAAGGGCATCGGCAAGAAAAAAATGGCATATGAATGCATATGCTAATATTACTTCAGCAATATGACCTATCCCACACTCTGAGACACTCCTGGTTCTAGTTTTTAATGATTTTATTTCTTCTAAGGATGAAGAAAGTGAACATGGTGATCAAGTGTATTTTGATAAGATGCATGAGGAAATGGTTATAGAATCTGAAGGGTCTTCTGATGCCAAGCAATCATTAACCCCTCAGCAGTTTAGCCAACCCGAATTGAATGACTTATTATCCTCAACTTTCTGAAGTATGAGGAGCATAACTGGATTATTTGTGTGGATCTTAAAATGGTAAATTTTTTGCTAAAACAAGAGAGAGGTTTCACAATGTATCCTTGCTTTCTGCGTTTGTGGGAAAGCTGAGCTTGGGAGAATCACTGGACACAGAAGGAGGGGCCAAAACGTGAAACTCTGGAAGTAGGGATGCAAAATATTGTGAATGAATCTGTAGTTAATTGAGACAGGATCATTTTTCTGCCACTTCACATCAAACTTGGCTTAATGAAGCAGTTTGTTCAGGCTTTGAATAGAGAAAGTAAATGCTTTCAACATATTATTTCTGCTCTTCCTGCCTTGTCTTTTGAGGAGATTAAAAGCAGGTTTATTCGATGGACCTCAAATTTGAATCATAATATGTGACCAAGAATTTGCCAGGAAGATGAATAAGGAGGAGAAAGCAGCATGACAGTCTTTTGTGGCAATTACAAAGAACTTCCTTGGCAACAAAAAATCAGAAAACTATAAACTTCTGGTTCAAAGGATGCTGTTGGCTTTCTGCAACATTGAATGTAACATGAGGTTAAGATTCACTTCCTGAACAGTCAGTTTGATAAGTTTCCTGAAAATCTTGGAGCTGTTAGTGATGAGCAGACTACTGCTGGAGCATCAAACAAAATTTTCCTCAACAAGTACACAAATGCAAAAGCTACAAATGCAAATTTTTGCCTGAATAAAATTTAAGTAAGTTTCTTTGTAAATTTTATGATTAAAATAAGTGTTTTAATATGTTCTATTTTGAAATTGTAGACAAATTCTGATGCAATCATATCTTAGTGTATTAGTGTGTTTACTGTTATACAAATTTTTATATTTTCACAAAGATGATGCCCAAGAAGAAATTCTACTTCATTATGTTAAACTAAATGTTGAATATTTTACAATAAGATGAAAACAAAAAATCTTGAATTGCAAAAAAACCTGTAGCTTACAGAGAAAAACTAATCTCAGATTTGAGATCAGCACACTTGAATTCGGTAAGAACAAGTGTTTTTTGTGGATGCAACAAAAATTTTGTTCCCTAGTGTTGTTGTAGAATACTATGAAAAACTATATGCCACCAAATTTAACAATATAGAATAAATGGATATATTCCTAGAACAATACAACCTTCCTAGACTGAGTCATGAAGAAGCAGAAAGCCTAAACAGATCAATTAGCAGGGAGGAAATAGAAACAACTTTTAAAAACCTCCCCAAAAATAAATGTCCTGGGCCAGATGGTTATACTAGTGAATTCTATCAAACATTCAAAGAAGATTTAGTTCCTATTCTATTCAAAGTCTTCCAAAAAATTGAAGAAAAAGCAATACTTGACAAACACATTTTATGAGGCCAATATAATCCTCATACCAAAACCTGGCATGGAAAACACAAATAAAGAAAACTACAGACCAACATCTTTAATGAATATAGTTGCTAAAATACTAAACAAAATAATAGCAAATTGAATACAACAACACATTAAAAAATAATACATCATGATCAAGTGGGATTTATCCCAGAATCACAAGGATGGTTCAACACATGTAAAATGGTTAACATAGTATACCATATCAACAAAACAAAGAACAAAAACCATATGATCTTATCAATAGATGCAGAAGGGATGTTTGATAAAATACAACATCATTTTATGTTTAAAACACTTAACAAAATGAGTATAGAAGGAAAATATCTCAACATAATAAAGGCCATCTATAATAAACTATCAGCTAACATCATATTAAATGGCATAAAACTGAGGACTTTTCCCCTATAATCAGGAACAAGACAATGTTGTCCACTCTCTCAACTCTTATTCAACATAGTGCTGGAAGTTCTAGCCAGAGCAATCAGACAAGGGAAAGAAATAAAAGACATTCATATTGGGAAAGAAGTAAAGGTTTCACTTTTTGCAGATGATATAATCCTGTACATTGAAAACCCCAAAGACTCCACAAAAAGACTATTAGAAACAATAAACCAATACAGTAAGGTCGCAGGATACAATATTAATATACAGAATTCTATTTCTCTCTTATATGCCAACAATAAAACTTCAGAAAATGAGCTAAAAAAATAATCCCTTTTATGGTTGCAACAATAAAAATATTCCTAGGAATAAGCATAACAAAGAATGTAAAGGACATATATAATAAAAAGTACAAAGCATTTTTAAGGGACATTGAGAAAGATAAAATAAAATGAAAAAAAATATTTTTTGTTGTTGGATAGAAAGTATAAATATATTCAAAATGACCATATTACCCAAAGCAATATAGAAATTAAATGCAATTCCCATCAAAATTTCAATGTTATTTTAAAAAAATGGAACAAAAAATCATCAGATTTATGGAACTATAAAAAACCCCAAATAGCCAAAGTAATCCTAAGGAAAAAGTTTTTCTGCTATGGTATTGGCAGAAAAACAGACACTCAGACCAATGGAACAGAATAAAGAGCTCCAAAATAAAACCACATATAGATGTCAAATCATCTTTGATAAAGGGGCCAACAACACCCAATGGAGAAAAGAAAGCCTCTTAAATAAATGGTGCTGGGAAAACTGGAAAACCACATGCAAAAGAATGAAACTCAATTACAGTTTGTCCCCTTGTACCAAAATCAATTCAAAATGGATCAAAAACCTAAATATAAGACCTCAAACAATAAATTACATAGAAGAAAACGTAGATACTAAACTCATGGACCTTGACCATAAAGAGTATTTTATGAATTTGACTCAAAAGGCAAAGGAAGTGAAGGCAAAGATAAATGAATGGGACTACATCAGACTAAGAAGCTTTTGCACAGCAAGAGAAACTGACAACAAAACAAACAGCCAAGTAAATGGGAGATGATATTTTCAAATAACAGCTCAGATAAGTGCCTAATATCCAAAATATACAAAGAACTCACAAAACTCCACAACAAACAATCCAATAAAAAAAATGGGAAGAGGACATGGACACTTCTCCCAGGAAGAAATACAAATAGGCTATAGATATATGAAAAGTTGCACATCTTGACTAAGTATTAAAAAAATGCAAATCAAAGCTACAATGAGATACCACCTTACACCTGTTAGATTAGCTATTATCAACAAGACAGGTAATAGCAAGTGATGGAGAGGCTGTGGAGAAAAAATGCTCTTTCACTGCTGGTGGGAATGTGAAGTAGTACAACCATTGTGAAAGAAAGTATGGTGGTTCCTCAAAAATTAAGAATAGAACTACCATATGACCCAGCAATTCCTCTACTGGGTATATACCACCAAAACTCAAAAACGTTGGTACTTAAAAGACACATGTAGCCCCATGTTCATTGCAGCATTGTTCACAGTGGCCAAGATATGGAAACAACCAAAAAGCACTTCAATAGATGATTCTATAAAGAAGTTGTGGTACATATATACTATGGAATACTATTCCGCCATAAGAAATGATGACATAGGATCATTTACAGCAACATAGATGCACCTTTTTAACATATACTGAGTGAAATAAGTAAATCATAAAAAGCCAAGAACTGTACAATTCCATACATAGGTGGGGCACAAAATTGAGACTCATGGACATGGAAAAGAGTGTAGTGATTACCAGGCCAAGGAGAAGGGAGGAAAGGGAGGAGTGGGGGGAGGGGAAGGGTACAAAGATAACCAAATAGAAGGCAATGGAAGATATTTGACTTTTGTTGATGGGTATACAACATAATCAAATGTCAAAATGATCTGGAGTTGTGTTATCTGAATCTATATACCCTAATTTATCAATGTCACCCCATTAAAATTTTCTAAACTCTCCCCTCCAAAAAACTAGAAGATCAATTAAGTCTGACCAGGTGGTGTTGCAATGTATACAGTGTTGGCCTGGCATGTTGAGGACCCAGGTTCATAACCCTAAGGACACTGGCTTGAGTGTGGAATCATAGACATCACCCCATGGTTACTGGCTTGAGCCCTAAAGTTGCTTGATTGAAGCCCAAGTTTGTTGGATTGAGCAAGGGGTCACTGGCTTGGCTGGTGCCCTTCAGTCAAGGCACATATGGGAAAGCAATCAATGAACAACTAAGGTGCTGCAATGAAGAATTGATGCTTCTCATCTCGCTTTCTGTCTGTCTTTTGCTATTTTGTCAGTCTGTTTCTCTCTCTAAAAAAAAAAAAAGTCCAATTAAAAGTCAAGTGTAAATCCATGGCAAAAGACTCTAGCAGGAAACATAGCTCTATTTAGGTAAAAATTTATGTCAATAAATTCAATAAGGTAACACAAAATAAAATATGAAACTGATCTTTTTTGAATGATTATATTAGAACTTAAAAGGAAGAATATTAAAAAAATATGACTGTGTTCAAAGGATCAGTTTTTTTAGTGATAGAGCATTGTCTTAGCATGTGGATGTCCAGTGTTTGATTCCTGGTCAGGGCACAGAGGAGAAGCAACCATCTGCTTCTCCATCTTTCCCCTCTCCCTTCTCTCTATCTCTCTTCCCCTCCTGTAGCCAAGGCTCCATTGGAGCAAGTTGGCCTGGGTGCTGAGGATGGATCTATGTTGTCACCTCAGACACTAAAGTGGCTTCAGCTGCAATAAAGCTAAAGCCTGAGATGGGCAAAACATTGCTCTCTAGAGGGCTTGCTGGGTGGATTCCAATCAAGGGCATGTGGGATTCTGTCTTTCTGCCTCCCCACTTCTTACTTAAGAAAATTAAAAAAAAATAGTGCTGCAAAACTAGATATTTACTTGCAAAAGAATGAAGTTGGACATTTACCTTGAACTATATATTAAAAATAACTCAGTGAATCGAAGACCTAAAAATAACATCTAAAACTTCAAAATTCTTAGAAAAAAGATAAGGGAGAAGATTTATATTATTTGGTTTCATAATAATTTTTTGGATATTACAAAAAAACACAGAATAAAAATTCTGTGCCTCAATAAAATGAAAGTCAACCTAAGAACTGTTAGAAAATATTTGCAATTCACATATATAGTAAAGTTAACATTTAAAACATTTTTAAAAACTTTAACAATTTTTTTTGTGACAGCAATAGATAGAGTCAGAGAGAGGGACAGTTAGAGACAGACAAACAGAAAGGGAGAGAGATGAGAAACATCAATTCTTAGTTGTGGTAACTTAGTTGTTCATTGATTGCTTTCTCATATGTGCCTTGACCAGGAAACTACAGCAGACCAAGTGACCCTTTGCTCAAGCCAGTGACTTTGGGCTCTAGCTGGTGAGCCTTGCTTAAACCAGATGAGCCCACACTCAACTTGGTGACCTTGCTGTCTCGAACCTGGGTCCTCCAAATCCCAGTCCGATGCTCTATCTACTGCACCACTACCTGGTCAGGATAAAAACTTCTACAATTTAATAACAAAAATCAAGTAACCTGATTTAAAAATTGACAAAAGAGCTCAGTAAACACTTGTCCAAAAAAGGTACACAAATGACCAACAAGTGTACAAAAATATGTTTAACTGTACTATGTGTTAGAAAACTGCAAATTATACTCACAAAGAGATACCACTTTGTTTATATTAGAATGGCTACTATTAAATAAACGGAATAATAAAAGTTCTGGTGAAGACGTGGAGAAATCCAATTCTTGTGCACTGTCAGAGGGAATGTAAAATGGTGCAAAAACTAAGAAAAATAATATGGAGCTTCCTCAAAAAATTAATAATAAATCAAACATATAATTTACCAATTGTACTTTTGTGTTTATACCCAAAAAAATTAAAAGCAGGGTCTCAAAGAAATGTTTGTACAACCATGTAGATAGCAGAATTATTCACAGTCAGCAGAATATGGAACTAACCTAAATGTCCATTGACAGATAAAGAGGTAAACAAAATGTGGGATATACATACAATGGAATATCATT
This sequence comes from Saccopteryx bilineata, assembly GCF_036850765.1. NCBI lineage: Eukaryota > Metazoa > Chordata > Mammalia > Chiroptera > Emballonuridae > Saccopteryx > Saccopteryx bilineata. The sequence goes on from NC_089502.1 coordinate 2,876,454, forward strand.
TAGCATTTAAAAGGATAAGAATTCTGACACATGGTACAACATAGATAAACCTTGAAGGCATTATGATAAATGAAATAAGCCAGACAAAAAGATAAATACTGTATGGTTTCACTTTTATGAGTTATCTAAAGTAGTTAAACTCATAGATGAAAAAATGTAATAGTAGCTTTCAAAGTCTGGGAGAATTGGAAAAGGTACAGTTGTTTAGCAAGAAGAGTTTAAATTTTACATGAATAAATCCTGCAGATCTGTTGTACAATATGAATATACTTTACAGAACTGAATAGTTAAAACTGGTTAAGATGAAAATTTTATATTATGCATATTTTACAACTAAATATTTTTAAATATTTACTGTATTTCCCCATGTATAAGACACAACTTTTCAAAAACTTTGGGATCTAATAACAGGGTGTGTCTTATACAGTGGTTGTAGATTTCTTACTTACATTTCCTACTTTTTTACCTTTGTCTTTGCGATCATTGTTGTAAATTTTTTAATTTGCATTGCCCGATTTTTCACACTTGTTTTCTTTGTGCTTTTTGTTTCACCCTTGTTACCTGTATATTAAGGTAGGTTACGTTTTGCCACATTCTACCCAGAAATGGCTCAGAAAAGATTTTTGTACACTGCAGAATTCAAGTTAAAAGTGATGCAGTTTGCAAAAGTAAATGGAAATTGTGCTGCTGAATGTAAGTTTGGTCTTCCTCCAACTGAGAAATCAATCTGAGACTGGCTAGAGGAAGAAGAAACCCTACTGAAAACACCACAGCAGAAGAAGACCATGTGAGGCAAGTCAGCAAAATGACCTGATTTAGAGAGAGAATTGAAGATATGGATTGAAGAGCAAAGGGCAACTGGAATTCCTGTGTCCACAAAGGTGGTTCAGCATGAGGTAAGAAGAATTGCTGATGAAAAAGAAGTTATTGATTTTAAAGGAGGACACAATTAGTGCTTCAAGTTCATGAAACAAAATGGACTAAGCATGTGTACATGCACCAGACTTGCCCAAAAGATGCCTGAAAGCTATGAGCACAAGGTCCTTGAATTTTATCGTTTTGTCATTCAATGTTGGAAGACACACCAGTTTTAGTTGGGACAGATTGCAAATATGGAAAAAGTTCCCCTTCAGTTTGATGTTCTAAGTAACATAACTGTTGATAATAAGGGAGTGAAAACTAACTGTGAATAAAAGTGGACATGAAAAGAGCCATTTTACAACTGTTCTATCTTGTGTTGATGAAACCATCTGCCTCCTATGCTGATTTTCAAGTGCAAAACAATGCCAAAGAAGACATTCCTCAAGGAGTCCACATTAATAACAAGGGTTGAATGGATCAGGGTGAGATAAAGATCTCATTTGAGAAAGTTTGGAGAAGGAGACCAGGTGTGTTCTTATGCAAACTCGCCCTATTGCTCTTTGATAAGTTCAGAGCACACATGACAAAAAACACAAAGAAAATTGCTGCAGAGCAAAAAACAAGACTTGCTCTCATAGATGGAAGCTTGACATCCCAGCTCCAACCACTTGATGTCAGCATTAACAAACCCTTCAAAGCTGCCATGAGAGATGAATGGAACCAATGGATAAAGTCTTCTGGGGACAATTTGACAGCAGCAAGAAGAGTGAAGAAACCAACTATAGGATAAGTTTGTACCTGGGTGAAAATATCCTGGAATAATATCAAGACTGATATGGTTGTCAAGTCATTTAAGAAGTGTGGCATTTCAAATGCCATAGATGGAACTGAGGACGAGGCGATATATGAAGACAATGATTCGTCTTCAAACACAGATGAAGACAAGCTAATGGATGGGCGTTTTGACAGTGATGAGGAGTTGTATGAATTTTATGATAAATAAAACTTAAGTTCTATGGACAAGGCCCACTGGGGGTGAGGATGATGGTGATGCAGAGACCTGACTCTGGGGACCAGGTTTAGTGATGCAGAACCACTTTATTCAGGAAGTAAACTAGCTTATATACACAGCTTCAGCCTATAGGGTGTTACAGCATGTCCTTCATAGCCAATGGCTAAAAAGATCAGGGAGCTGTGTGGATGGTGCTGAGTCACTTTCTTATAGTGGGTGAGCTCCCTTCCTGGGTGTGCCTAGGAGGGTTCTGGGAGCTGGAGTATTCTCACAGCATTGCATCAGCCACAGCTGTTAGGAATGTGCTCTGCATTCTACCTACAAGTTCAGTAGCTATGTAATAATTTTTTTTCAAATTTTGGGCCCCAACATTAAGGTGCATCTTATACATGGGGAAATATGGGTAACTGTGGTTATGAAATAAAATTTGAAGTACTTGGATTTAAGAAAACCTTCATAAAATATGAAGGTATTTAACCAAGTTTAATACAAAGTTTTAGTGACAAATTAAGAAAAGACTGTCAGGAAGATTAAAGCTGTCAAAAAAGACAGAATAAGTCGAGTGCTTTCCTCAATGCTGACTGATACTATGCAAAAATAGGCAGGTAGCAAATGATGAAGTAAAATAAGGTAAATATCATATTACAAGAGATGATGCTGTGGAGGTTGGTTTACTAAAATTTTATTTTACTCTTTTCTTTGCTCTCAAGAGACTTTGCTTTCCACAAATTAAACACTGATTGACAGTGACCTCCTTGTTCTTCAGTTTATTGTATACATGGATTGTGATTGCTTTCTGCTTTGTTGCCTTAATTCTTGGCCTGACACTAACACCATCATTCCACTGGCTCTAGTAAATAAAAGGAAGCAGGGAGCCTGATCAACACCATCTCTGCAACCACACCTGGTGACATTTGCTACTAATTATCTGCTGTATATTCAGCTGATAATGTTGCTAAATTGCTTCTGCTATATTGGCATCTAGTGGTTAAAATCAGGGGCCTTGTCTGAGCAGGTGGTGTCTCAGTGGGTAGAGAGTTGACCTGGAACGCTTACAACACAGGTTTGAAACCTCAGTGTTTCCTGCTTGAGCATGGGTTCAACTGGCTTGAGTGCAGGCTCACGAGCTTGAATGTGGTGTCACTGGCTTGAACATAGTATAATAGACATGACCCTGTCCTTGCTGGCTTAAGCAAAAAGGTCACTGTCTTCAGCAAGGAGTCACTGTCTCAGTTGGAGCTCCCTGGTCAAAGCAAATATGAAAAGCAATCAATGAACACCTAAAGTACTTCAACAACTGGTTGATGCTTCTCACCTTGCTCCTTTTCTATCTGTCTGTCTGTCTCTCTCTCTTTCTCTAAAAAAAATGCAAGGTCTTGTGTTAAAAATAACTCAATTCCAAATCTTCACCACCTGCTATTTATATGTACTTGGACATTTTCAAAAATGCTCCAAGCCTCATTTTCTTAACCTATCAATGTATTCTGTACTTCTTAGAGTTTCTATGAAAATTAGGGAGAATATTTTTAAAATTCCTAAAATAGTGTTGGACTCATTGTAGGACCTCTGGAATTATATATTCTCCTGTCTGAAATGACTCTGGATAATTATTCCTTAATAGATAACATTTTGTTCCAAAACTGCTGTTGTTCTTTGTTAAAAGCTCAATGCTACTAAGAAATTATGTCTTATGAGTCCTCACCTGAATATGTGAAGCATAAAAGTTCCTTATGGCCTGAACAGGAGGTGGAGCAGTGGATAGAGTATTTGTCTGGGATGTTGAGGACGCATGTTTGGAATCCCAAGGTCACCACTTTGAGCAGCCATCAGCTTGAGTCCAAAGGTCACTGGCTTGAAAGCCAAAGTCGCTGATTTGAACTAGAGGTCACTGGCTTGAGCAAGAGGTCACTGGCTTAGCTGGAGCCCACTGGTCAACGCACGTATGAGAAAGTTATCAATGAACAACTAAGGTGTCACAACTATGAATTGATGCTTCTCATCTCTCTCCCTTCCTGTCTGTCTGTCCCTATCTATCTTTCTCTCTAAGTCTCTCTCTGTGTCTGTCAAAAAACAAACAAACAGATTATATGTCCATTGAACCATCTGCTTGGGAGTGGTGGTGCTGGATGAAGGGGATGGAGGAAAGGAGAAAAAAAGGACAAAAATCTTAAAGACAAATAAAAATTGTTACATATTTTTAAAAAACTAAAATGTACTAAGAATATTAATGCTTGAAGATTTTTTATATAATATGATACAAAATACTAAAGAATAATATGAATTAGATTTAGAAAAACTCAGAAGGCCCTGGCTAGTTCGCTCAGTGGTAAAGTGTTGGCTTGGCATGTAAAAGTCCCTGGTTTTATTCCTGGCCAAAGTACACAGGAGAGCACCCATCAGCTTCTCCACCATTTCCTCTCCTTTTTCTCTTTATCTCTCTTTTCCCCTCCTGCATCCAAGGCTCCATTCAGGCAAAGTTGGCCCAGGCTCTGTGGATGGCTCCATGGCCTCTGCCTCAGGCACTAGAATGGCTCCACGTGCAAAGGAACAATGCCTCAGATGGGCGGAGCATCGCCTCCTAGAGGACTTGCTAGGTGGATCTTGGTCAGGCCCATGAGGGAATCTGTCTCTCTGCCTCCATGCTTCTCACTTCAGTAAATTACAAAAACAAACAAACACACAAAAAGCTCATAAATAAAGATACAAAATTCAAAAAAAGATTAGAAATAAGAAAATTTGTTTTAGAAATAAAGAATAAACAAGAATATAAGAGGAAAAAAACACAACAAATAATGCCTTAAAAATATTAAAATGAAGATTTTATTTTCATTTCTCCAAGTTTATTTCACCCTCTTCATTTAGTGTAATTCTTGTAATAAACACAGTTAATATAAGGTCTACCCTCTTTTTTATTTTGATTAATTTTAATAGGGTGACATTGATAAATTAGGGAACATATGTTCAGAGAAAACATCTCCAGATTATTTTGACATTTGATTATGTTGCATACCCCTCACTCAAAGTCAAATTGTCTTCTGTCACCTTCTATCTGGTTTTCTTTGTGCCCCTCCCTTCTCCCACTCCCTCCTTATCCTCGCTCCCCCCCTCCTCTGGTAACCAGCACACTCTTGTCCATGTCCCTGACTCTCATCTTTATGTCTCACCTATGTATGGAATCATATAGTTTGTACCTTTTTCTGATTTACTTATTTCACTCAATATAATGTTATCAAGGTCCATCCATGTTGTTGTCAATGATCTGATGTCATCATTTCGTATGGCTGAGTAGTATTCCATAGTATACATATACCAAAGCTTTTTAATCCACTCATCCACTGACCGACACTTTGGCTGTTTCCATATCTTCGCTATTGTAAACAATGCTGCCATAAACGTGAGGGTGCATTTCTCCTTTTGAAACAGTGCTATAGTGTTCTTGGGGTATATTCCTAAAAGTGGGTTAGCTGGGTCAAAAGGCAGTTCCATTTTTAATTATTTTTATAAATAATTTTTTATTTTAATGGGGTGACATCAATAAATCAGGGTACATATATTCAAAGAAAACATGTCCAGGTTATCTTGTCATTCCATTCTGTTGCATACCCATCACCCAAAAAGAGATTGTCCTCCATCACCTTCTATCTAGTTTTCTTTGTACCCCTCCCCCTCCCCCTCTCCCTCATTCCCTCCCCCCGCCCCCCGTAACCACCACACTCTTGTCCATATCTCTTAGTCTCGTTTTTATGTCCCAAAATGTATGGAATCCTGCAGTTCTTGTTTTTTTTTTCTGATTTACTTATTTCATTCCGTATAATGTTATCAAGATCCCATAATTTTGTTGTAAGTGATCCGATGTCATCATTTCTTATGGCTGAATAGTATACCATGGTATACATGTGCCACATCTTCTTTATCTAGTCTTCTATTTTTTTTTACAATGATTAAAGCCTTTAAGCAAATTCTTGGCCAATACAGCAAGAATCCATAAAAGAGTAGTGTCCTTAACATGTTCACCAAGTACAAATTGGCCCCAACACCATGCCAAATCCCTGAAAAATGCAACCCAACCACAGTTCAGTCTGTTAGAAGCTGTCACAAGGAGCAGGAGTCCAGGAAAAGTCCACATCCAGGAAAAGTCTGCATGGCACTGGAATTGTTGTCACAATTCTATACTTTGCAGCTCACGTCCAAGTCCCAATGACCGCTGCTTCTAGCTGGTAATGATTCAGGTAGACTGGAAAAGCCATCTGCAGCATGTGTGGATATGGAGCTTCTGTTCTCCTCTGCCTGGAGAGATGAGACCAGGTTGCTTTTCCCTGGAGCTCTGTGACTGTGGCTTGATAAAGAGAACCTTGGGATACACTAAGCTGGGTGGTAAAGGTAGATTCATAATAGAAGTTGGCAAAAGGGGAAAAGAGATCTCTAAATTAGGAGTAGGTCCCAGTCTGAAATATGAGTGGGGCATTGAGGTAGGAGGGATAAAGGAAACACTATATATTAAACAAAGCAACAGAAAATAGGACTATCAACACCCACAACAGAGATCTTCGAGGGAAGAATAAAACACCTGACTATTCAGGCAAGACATAATTAAGTGGCCCTTGTGCAAATGAGGTCAGTTTACCTGCTTCTTGGAAGAAATACCCTAGGCTCGTCCACAGTGTCATAGATAGGGCTGACGTCCCTGGGCACCTTCAGCCTTCAGTGGCAAACCCCAGCATTCTGGGAAAGGTTAGGTCATAGATCGCTGGATCAGGGCTGGAAGATACTGAACCCTCCCTTAGGGGAGCGAGGGGGAAGCCTACCTTCCAGTGTCCCTGTTTCCTCACAGCAGAGGCATGTAAGTCTGGCTGGCTTCAGCTCAATGACCTTCCTTTCCCCTATTGAAGCAGGATCCAGATAGCATCCTATGAGACACCTTTGGGGCATTGGAGCCTTTAAGGGTGTATCCTAAAAGCTGGTAGTTCCCCTGATCTCTATTGGGCTTTTTCTGCCTCTAGGTATCTTAAAAGCCATGCTCAGGAGATCTCACTGAGGATTTTGAGGATCCCCATGTGCCTATATAAATCTTTTCCATATATCTGGAGCTATTTGGAAAAAGACAAAACAGTGTTATTAGCTGGATCAAATAAAGAAGGTAATATTTTGCAGGTGAAAAAGATTTGATGTTTCCTGTTCATCAGTATTCAAAAGAAATGTAATTTTTTTAAGTAAAAAGCATGATATGGTAGACCCATAGGAGTTCCAGGATATGACTACCCCCTTTAAAATTTTTTTTTAAATTGACCTTAAAATATTTGCTGGGTACGCTTTAATAATACCTTAACTTTAAAGATTGTAAGAATGACAAAATACAGTAAATGCTTTTACTCCATATGCAGGAGCATTTTCAGTTTAACCAGTTTAGGAAATCCAATAATAGAACAATGCATACAGACAATGAGCTATAACATGCTTAGCAGCCTCTCCTGTTCTGGCAGAGGTTACTATAAATCCAGAATATGTATCCAGTGTAACGTGGACATAGGACTGTTTGCCAAATGAAGGTATATGAGTAACATACATTTGCCAAAGTTGTCCTGGTAGGAGTCCTTGAGAGTTAACTCCAAATGAAGGGGCAGATTGTAGTATAGGACCCCTTGGACAGGATTTCCCAATCTGCCGTGCTGCTTCCCGAGAATGTTGAAACTGTTTACACAAGGCTGCAGTGTTCTGGTGAGGAATAGTATGAGACTGAATTGCTCGATCAGTCATGGTTGCTCCAAATAATTTTCTTTTGGGTAGCTTGATCAACAAGGGCATTCCTAGGCCCTGGTCGGTTTGCTCAGTGGTAGAGAATTAGCCTGGTATGCAGGATTCCCAGGTTTGATTCCTGGCCAGAGCACACAGAAGAAGCTCCCATCTGCCTCTCCACCCCTCCCCCTCTCCTTCCTCTCTGTCTTTCTCTTCTCCTCCCGTAGCCAAGGCTCCACCGAAGCAAAGCCACCCTGGGTGATAAGGAAGTCCCCATGGCCTCTGCCTCAGGTGGTAGAATGGCTCTGGTTGCAACAGAGCAACCCCCCTGATGGGCAGAGCCTGGTGGGTGGATCCCAGTCGAGTGTATGTGGGAGTCTGTTTGACTGCCTCCCCATTTCCAACCTCAGAAAAATACAAAAAAAAGGAAAAAGAAAAAAAAAGAAGAAAAGAAGAAAAAAAAAGGGCATTCCCTTGTGCTAAAGCTCCAGGGAGCATGGAGTGAGCTCGAGTATGTTCTATGAAACATGGAGCTCTATGTTGACATACAAGTCTTTGAAGAAGGAGGAACTGCTGAAATAGTTCATCAGCATTTGTCCCTAAGACAGCAGTCTTTATAGTGGAAACTCCATAAGTAAATATTTGCTGTCTGTATATAGATTAAAGGGGGAACATTGCAAATGCTGAAAAGCCATGATAATGGCATATAATTCTAGACTTTGAGCTGATTTTAAGTTGACAGTTTCTGTATAAAGTTGTCCATTGATTTGCAAGAGTGATTTGCCATTTAATGGAAATTTCCCAGAGCCATTGTTGTTGATCCTTTGAAAAAAGGAACAACAATAATTTTGAGGCTCAAAACCTATAAGCCGTAAGGGTCGCCTATGCCCCTTGATAATCCAGGAGGCAAAAAGAACAAAATATGGAAGTGTATTCCATGGGCTATTAGATGGTTCAATGTGCCCAAGCTGTAGCTGCTCTTGTACCAATTGAGGAGCTGCCCTAAATTTCTCCTGAGAAAGGGGCTATTGGTCTACCCATACAGGATTATCTGATTTCCAAGTAATTGGGTCTGCACAATGCATTATTAAGGTAGCAGGAGATACCAAGGCCCTATGCTAAATTTTGATATCCTAATCCACACCTTCTGGTATTGGGTGCCACTTTTATGGGGGTGAGAATTCCTCGCTGTTCTTTCCCTAGACCCTTGGTGGGCAAAAACCCCCTATCAAGCATCTGAGTACTGACTAAACCATTAGGACTGACAAGCAACACTCCCATATTTTTCAAAACATCTCTACCTCACAAATTAAATGGCCATACAGGGAGCACATAAGGCTTAAAAAATCCAGGCTTAATCTTCCCAATGTAGAAAACTAGAACTTTGTTGAGGGGATTTACTCTGCCCTATACCTTGTAATTCTGTGGTTGCTGCATGCGTGGGCCAGGAAGGAGGCCAATGTAGCTTAGCAATAACAGATACATCAGCTCCAGTATCTAAAAGTCCTTTAAATTTATTCTCATCTATTGTTAGTTCCATTTCAGGGCTTTCCTGACCTATTTTTTTAAAAAAATCCAATTGGCAAAATCAGAGGAGCCAAATCACCAATTTGCTTGGGACCCCTTTTGCAAGATGTGGCCTGAGAAGCAGAATTAGCATCCTTATACTATTATTCTAACTGTCTGAATTACCCGTGAGACACATTCTTTTTCTTTTCTTTTTTTTTTTGATTAATTTTGATGCAGTGACATTGATAAAATTGTCTTCTGTCACCTTCTAACTGGTGTTGTTTGTGCCTCTCCCCTCCCCCCTCTCCTCCCCTTCACCCTGTAACCCCAACCCTGTTGTCCATGTCCCTGAGTCTCATTTTTATGTCCCACCTATGTATGGAATCATATAGTTCTTAGTTCTTTCTGATTTACTTATTTCACTCAGTATAATGTTATCAAGGCCCATCCATGTTGTTGTAGAAGATCCAATGTCATCATTTCTTATGGCTGAGTAGTATTCCATAGTGTATATATATATACACACACCAAAGCTTTTTAATTCACTCATCCACTGACAGACACTTGGGCTGTTTCCAGATCTTTGCTATTGTGAACAATGCTGCCAGAAACATGGGGGTGCATTTCTTCTTTTCAAACAGTGCTACGGTCTTCTTGGAGTATATTCCTAACAGTGGTATAGCTGGGTCAAAAGGCAGTTCAATTTTTAATTTCTTGAGGAATCTCCATATTGTTTTCCACAGTGGCTGCACCAGTCTACATTCCCACCAGCAGTGCAGGAGGGTTCCCTTTTCTCCACATCCTTGCCAGCACTTATTCTGTGTTGTTTCATTGATGAGCACCATTCTGACTGGTATGAGGTGATATCTCATTGTGGTTTCAATTTGCATTTCTCTAATGATTAGTGATGTTGAGCATTTTTTTATATACTTATTGGTCATCTGTGTGTCCTCTTTGGAGAAGTGTCTATTCATTTCTTTTGCCCATTTTTGGACTGGATTGTTTGTCTTCCTGGTATAAAGTTTTACAAGTTCTTTATAAATTTTGGTTATTAACCCCTTATCAGATGTATTGTCGAATATGTTCTCCCATTGTGTGTTTTGTCTTTTTATTCTGTTCTTACTGTCTTTGACTGTGCAAATCTTTTTAGTTTGATATAGTCCCATTTGTTTATCCATTCTGTTATTTCACTTGCTCAGGTAGATAAATCATCAAATATATTGTTGCGAGAGATGTCGGAGAGCTTATTGCCTATGTTTTCTTCTAAGATGCTTATGGCTTCATGGCTTAAATTTAAGTCTTTTGCCCATTTTTAGTTTATTTTTGTGAATGGTGTAAGTTGGTGGTCTAGGTTTATTTTGTTGCAGGTAGATGTCCAATTTCCCCAACACCATTTATTAAAGAAGCTGTCTTTACTGCATTGTATGCTCTTACATCCTTTGTCAAATATCAGTTGTCCACAAAGCTGTGGGTTTATTTCTGGGCTCTCTGTTATCTTCCATTGATCTAAATGCCTATTCTTATGCCAGTACCGAGCTGTTTTTAGTACAATGGCCTTGTAGTATAGCTTGATATTAGGAAGTGTGATGCCTCCTGCTTTATTCTTTCTTTTCAAGATTTCAGAGGCTATTCGTGTTCTATTTTCATTCCATATAAAATTTTGGAATATGTGTTCTATATCTTTGAAGTATGTCATTGGTATTTTAATTGGTATTACATTTAATTTATAAATTGCGCCTAGCATGCGGAGGACCCGGGTTTGATTCCCGGCCAGGGCACACAGTAGAAACGCCCATTTGCTTCTCCACCCCTCCGCCGCGCTTTCCTCTCTGTCTCTCCCTTCCCCTCCCGCAGCCAAGGCTCCATTGGAGCAAAGATGGCCCAGGCGCTGGGGATGGCTCTGTGGCCTCTGCCCCAGGCGCTAGAGTGGCTCTGGTCGCAACATGGTGACGCCCAGGATGGGCAGAGCATCGCCCCCTGGGGGGCAGAGCGTCGCCCCTGGTGGGCGTGCCGGGTGGATCCCGGTCGGGCGCATGCGGGAGTCTGTCTGACTATCTCTCCCTGTTTCCAGCTTCAGAAAAATGAAAAAAAAAATAATAATAATAATTTACAAATTGCTTTGGGTAATATAGACATTTTAATGATGTTTATTCTTTGTAACCTTGAGCATGGTTTATGCTTCCACTTGTTTGTATCTTCCTTGATTTCTTTTATCAATGCTTTGTAATTTTCCAAGTACAAGCCTTTAATATCCTTGGTTAAATTCACTCCTAGATACTTTATTTTTTGGTTGCAATAGTGAAGGGTATTGTTTTCTTAATTTCTCTTTCTGATAGTTCATTGTTGGTCTATAAAAATGCCTCTGATTTCTGAGTATTAATTTTATATACTGCCCCCTTGCTGAGTTCATATATCAGGTCTAGTAGGTTTTTGACTGAGACTTTAGGGTTTTCTGCATACAATATAATATAATCTGCTAGTAATGATAGTTTTACTTTTTCTTTTTCAATTTGAATGCCTTTTATTGCTTCTTCTTGTCTGATTGCTGTGGCTAGAACTTCCAGGACTATGTTGAATCAGAGTGGTGAAAGGGGGGGAATCCCTGTTTTGTTTTTGATCTTAAGGGGATTGCTTTTAATTTTTGCCCATTGAGTATGATGTTGGCTGTGGGTTTGTCATAGATGGCCTTTATCATGTTGAGGTATGTTCCCTGTATTCTCACTTTGCTGTGAGTTTTGATCATGAATGGATGCTGGATTTTATCAAATGCTTTTTTTGCATCTATTGAAATTATCATGTGGTTTTTCTCCTTCCTTTTGTTTATGTGATGAATCACATTGATTGATTTGCGGATATTGTACTAGCCTTAACTCACCAGAATAATTCCCACTTGAAAATCTACCCTCTTATAAAATTAAAAAAAATAAATGAAGGGTCAAAAATAATGAGTAAATGCTAGCCAGGTAGCTTGTCTTGTTAAACCATCATCCTGAGACACCAAGGTTGTCGGTTCAATCCCCAGTCAGGCCAGATACATGATTCTACTAATGAATGCATAAATAAGTGGTACAACAAACCTCTCTCTCTCAAATCAATAAATAATATTTTTAAAAAAGAGATACTTCAGTGATAATGGCATGTATGGAAGGCTAAGAAAGAAGATCCAACATATAGATAACAGAAATCCCTGAAGAGAGAAACTGAGCAGGGGAACAGAACACACACAATTAAACTGTACATTGAGAAAACATTCCTGCTTTGTATTTTGTATCTGGGTATAATGATCCAGAATGACATACACCAGAAACATATTCTAGTAAAATCACTGAGCTTTAAAGAAAAAAAATTCTTTAGGTATATCTGATGAAGAGAATAAGGCATATAAAGAAAAATAAAATAAGATATTATCTGACATTTTAAGCTACAATAAAATTGAATAGTACTTTAAAGATAGTCAAGGAAAGAAAATTTGAGCCAATAATTTGATATTGAGGAGCACTGATTTTCCAGTGTAGAAGGCACAGATAAATTGTTAACATCTAGGAGTTAAAAGAATATTGATAGAAGCCCTCCTGAGGAAAATATTGAGAATTAACTTTAGATTTCTATATATCTCTATAGAGCTCTAGCAACATAAGGATGAGTTGTGAGCAATATATATATATATATATATATATATATATATATATATATATATTATCATGTAGATATTACTATGTGTGTTATTTGGAAAAAGAAAACAAATAATCGTGAAATATTCTCACTGGGACTAATATTGGCTCAAGAGTGGGAAAAAGCCATTCTTGTTGACTGAAAATCTCTCACCTATTGCAAAAAGCCTTTTCGTTGGGAGTCTTTGTTGAAAATATTTGGGGACATCTGTTTAATTTTTATTCTGACTGAAACAATTAAGTAAGACAAATGATTAGATAATTAAAAAGCCAAAAAGGAATTGTGAAATAAGATGGCAGTATGGACTTTGAAAAGCTCCAACACATTCTTGAATATCTAGAAGTACACTCTCATTTGTAAGGTTGTGCACATACTTAATAAAGACATATAAAGATCCTAAACTTTCACTGCAGACTGGCATTAATTCTTTGCACAAAGAAGAAATAAAAGCTAAAGTATATTTGCAAACTGCCTGGCTGCATGTTGAAAGCATAACGCAAAAGGAACACAGAGCCTCCAGGTAAAGACTGGGAGAGTGGTTCCAAGCATTTAAGGCAATCTTTGTTTATACTTTAATTGTTCACTATGTTAACCAAGCAGAGACTTTAGTGACTATAAATAACAAAGAATGCAGACTGCAGAATTAGCTCAGAAAATTCACCAAATAAAAAGCAATAACAACAACAAACTATGATGATAATACCAAAACTTGATAAACATACTAAAAATCACTGAATTGTATACTACTTTAAAATGGTTAATTTCACAGCATGTAAATTATATAAAAATATTCCAGCAAGTAAATTAAAATAAGATGATAGTATATGATCATTTTGACATTGCACATTCATGGCTGCTATCAAGAGAGAGAGAGAGAGAGAAAAGAGAAAGGAAGAAAAAAAGGGAAGGAAGGAAGGAAGGAAGGAAGGAAGGAAGGAAGGAAGGAAGGAAAGAAGGAAGGGAGGGAGGGAAGAAGGAAAGAAAGAAGGAAGGAGATAAGGTAGGAAAAAAAAAATGAAAACTAGAGACAGATCAAGAAGAACCCACCAGGATATGCAGAAAAACAGGTTGAAATGTACCATGAGTATGCAATGAGCAACATGAAGATGATGGGAAACTCTTTTGGCAAAATAGAATGAGTTCTTTGACACATAACTTGTAGGGAAAATAAATTAATGGAAGTAGAGCCTATAGATTAAAGTAGGCTTAAAAGACATATAAAGTTTTTTGGGGGGATAGGCAAGATTTTTCTATAGTGTCTATTGATTCACCCTTGGGTGACAGAACCATGAGAATAATAAAAAAATAATCTAAAATTTAGGTTATTGTATTTGGGTAAAGTTAGGGGTTTGTAATTTGTTGGGCATTTGAAGGAGATTCTGGGATGGTTATTTATATTTTTAGACTGGCTAGTAATTACAAGGGCATTATTTGTATAATTAACTAAGCTTTATTTATTTTTTGTGTTTTTCTGAACTTTTACCTAAAATAAGAAGGTGAAAAATGACCTACATAAAGTTAAAGGTTGAAAAGAATTAGAACAAAAATATGGGTTTACTGACTTATTTCTGCAAGTAAAATTAATAATGATTAAGAAGACTAAGAATTTAGAACTGCATTTCTATTCCATCCTACTATTCCAATGGAGGAAGCAAAGGTGAATCATCTCATACAATATCTAGAATATTTTTATAAGAGGAACTGTGTGCTACATATGTCATAAATGGGACCTGTGTAATTGGGCCACTCTAACCAAAGAACATCCATCTTGTACCCATGAATTGTCTAGGATAAAGTTTTAATTTAGTCAGCCTCTACAGTCATTTTTCAGAAACAACAAACAATGGGGCTTTTAAATAAGGGTGTCAGTTTAATTCAGAATCCTTGATGCAGAATTTCAATCTTGTCAATACCCAAGTGATTTCCAAAAACCAGCTATTCCAGAAACTCTCTCCTTAAGCATTCATCTTCTCCCTGCCTTATCAAATACCCTCTTCTACTTTGTTAAGTTTCAGTCCCTTTTATATCTTCTTATCTCCATGGCAATGCATTTCTGCCTCTATTCATATTTATCATTCTTCTCTCCAGTCTCAAAGGAAGGCTGTATAGCCAGTAGCCACGGCCACCATCATAGCCACCTGGTCTGTGTAGGCTGGCATTTGATTCAGATGGATCATAAAGAAACAGTGGAGTCAAAAACTGGTGGGCCATTTTCCTTTATTCTAGACTCATACTAGCTAACGAGTAAAAACCTACTCGTTAGCCAGTATGAGCACACAGGGCACCAAAACCTACTCACATGTTCCTCTGGTTCTACAGGAGAATCTCTGGTTTTCCTAGAATCAAAGGCCCCACCAGCCTCATTCACCTCTGTTCCTCATCTCCTTCTCCTGCACAAACTGGCTTCTCCATCACCATTCTGCCATTTTGGCTGCCTCTTCTTCATGTGGCCTCCCTGTCCTGCTACAACATGGGCTCATCCTTTCTACAACAACGTGGTCACTCTCTCCTCAAAATGACCTCCTAGCTCCACCTTTTAAGCCCCTTCTCCAAAACACATAAGCATAACCAAGCCCCTTCACAAGCAAGAAGGCAATCAGCTGCCCCATGTGGGCAGTGGCCATCTTTAATGAAGTGAGCCTAAAATAACTTATCTGCCCCAAAATTTACCCCTTATGCTCACTTTATTATCCACAATCTACACCACCAGCATTCCTATGCAAAAAAATTAGGCATATTACACAAATTACAACAGCACAAATCATACACTTTTAACAATAACAAAAGTACCTCTCCACCATGTCTCTCTCTGCGCACTTTGCCCAAAGTGAAAAATGTTCTCAGACTTCTTTCCAACCAGATGAAAAGCTTACTGGTGCAGGAGGGCTCCAGCGGAACCTCTCCCCACTCCCATCGGGGTATTTTACATTGTTCAAAATCTGTAAGTTTATCTAACAAAGGAGCCAGTGCCCACTCCAGTCGTAGTCCAGGCATCAGTCCATGCACATGGAGCCTGTCTCTCTCCTCATTTCTGAAATCCTGGCAGCTTTTAAGCTGTCCCAAGGAGGCACATTCAGCAATGGCAGCCAGTATTTCCACCCGTTTGTGAAAAAACCTCAGCAAAACCCACCAGCGGCTTAGCAAGCACTCTCTGCCATTCCAGTGGCTGCTTGGCAATGCAAGCCTGGCTCCCGGGCCATTCATCCATTCTCCCACCACCATGTTTTACCTGATAAAGTCTTCAGACTGCAGCTTTGGCCCGATTCTCCTCATCCTCTGAAGAGGAGCTGGAAATGCTAGCTCCTAGCACCGGGATTGAGATCCAGGCTACCATCACCTGCTGCTCTGTGGGCCTTGCAGCCCCAGCCATGGCCTCAGGCCTGGCCTCCCACCACTACTGGCTCTCAGCAATCTCCAGGGCAATCTGCAATTTACACACCCATAGTTCCTTCTCCAACACCTTCTCCATTTCCAGGGGAATCTCTCCAACCTGGTTGGCCTCTTCTTCATGTGACCTCTCTGCCCTGCTACAACATGAGCTCCTCCTCTCTACAACAACATGGTCACTATCTCTTCATAATGGTCTACTAGCACGAACTTTTAAAACATTTTGGCATGAAAGCCCCTCCTCAAGCACAGATTAGCATAACCAAACTCCTTCCCAAGCAAGAAGGCAATCAGCTGCCTCATGTGGGCAGTGGCCATTTTTAATGAAGTGAGCATAAAATAACATATCTGCCTAACAAAGGGGCAGACCCTTTCTTCTCTCTAAAAGTAGCCATTCCCTCTCTGCTTTTGTTTTCAAATGTCTATTGAACAGTTCATCCTTAATGCATTGCCACGTACTTCTTACTTTCATCACTGACATCCCTAAATTGCCTGACTAGGCAGTGGTGCAGTGGACAGAGCATTGGCCTTGGATGCAGAGGACCCAGGATCAAAACCCCAAAGTCATCAGCTTGAGCCTGGGCTTATTCAGCTGAGCACAGGTTCAACCAGCTTAAGTGCAGAGCCATTGGTTTGAGCGAGGTATCATAAACATGATTCCATGGTCACTGGCTTGAGGCTAAAGGTCATTGGCATGAGCCCAAGGTTGCTGGCTTGAGCAAGGGTCACTCACTTTACTGCAGCACCCCTGGTCAAGGTACATATGAGAAAGCAATCAATGAACAACCAAGGAGCCACAATGAAGAATTGATGCGCCCTGGCCAGATGGCTCAGTGGTAGAGCATCAGCCTGGCGTGCAGGAGTCCCAGGCTTGATTCCTGGCCAGGGCACACAGGAGAAGCGCCCATCTGCTTCTCCACCTCTCTCCTTCTCCTTCCTCTCTGTCTCTCTCTTCCCCTCCCGCAGCCAAGGCTCCACTGGAGCAAAGTTTGCCCGGGCACTGAGGATGGTTTTGTGGCCTCTGCCCCAGGCACTAGAATGGCTCTGATTGCAGCAGAGCGACGCCCCAGATGGGCAGAGCATTGCCCCCTGGTGGGCGTGCCGGGTGGATCGCGGTCGGGCGCATGCAGGAGTCTGTCTGACTGCCTCCCTGTTTCCAGCTTCGGAAAAATAAAAAAAAAAAAAAAAAAAAAAAAAAAAAGAATTGATGCTTTTCATCTCTCTCCTTTCTTGTCTATCTGTCTCTATCACAGAAAATACAAAGAGATCCCTAAAGTATCCAGTCTGGGAGATTCTTTCTGCCGCTGATGCCAAAGACAGAAATAAGGAAAATGGCAGAGGGACTGGTTTGGGGAAATAAAATTTTCATTTGAAGTATGACCCATTTGGAAGAATGAAAATCTAGCATAAAATGATGGTTTGTATATCTTCTTTTAACCTATTACTATTATTATACTTTACTTTAAAATTATTTATTCATGTACTGTCGCAGAAACAATAACTACTCGATCAAATGGAGTGCACCAAAGGACCTAGGGGAAACTGCCTCACAATCCCTTATACAGGTTTTGTGAGATGGTGTCAGCTCCAGTCCTTGTGAGTATTTATTTATTTATTTATTTATTTTTTGTGAGTATTTATTGATACACACAAATAAGCAGATAGGGGAATGAGAAAGTCATGAAACAGAAATGAGAATGAAGATTTCAGGAAGGGGAACTTCTTTAGGGCAGACAAAAGGGTAAGGAGAGTAGCTCAGTTTTGAGATATCTACCCAGCCTATTGGTTAACTGGAATTGCTAATTCTATCCCTATTGTGTTGTGTTCAGCAAGGTACTGCATTCAATACTTTTATTTAGTGACACCACTGTGACTTTTGCCTCAGAGCACTGAACTCTGTTCCTTTTCTATGTTCCTATTCAAGGCCTCTACAATCTAGTATGTGCAAAGTAATGCACAGGGCATTATGAGAGCACAGTAAATACTGAGATGAGTGACATAAAGTGCTTGCCTTCTGAAACAATAATGTGAAACTTACTTTAATATAAGTAATTTACAAGGCATGGATAAAAGTAAAGATGGGGTGGGTGGGAAGAAATAAAATGCTGACTATGGCAAAATAAGCACTTACAAGTTTTCCAACTGAAAAATTCTAAGCAGCATTGGTGTGTTCTGTACTCAAAAGTCCTTCAGGACAGCTGGAAGACAAAAGTAGCTCTTTTGTATATTACTTAAACCCTCTTCAGTATTTTAAAATTTCTTTTTTCCCCCAAAGAAACTGGGAGGTAAGTACAAAAACATAAAACATGGCACCTGACCTAAAATAGTTTACATTCTAATTGAAGAGATAAGGTACA
Organism: Saccopteryx bilineata; assembly: GCF_036850765.1. Lineage (NCBI taxonomy): Eukaryota > Metazoa > Chordata > Mammalia > Chiroptera > Emballonuridae > Saccopteryx > Saccopteryx bilineata. The sequence continues at coordinate 2,894,985 of NC_089502.1, forward strand.
TCTATGGAACAGAGAAAAATCATGATATAAGAGATGCCACAAAAATAAATATTATTAAAGTACATTTTATGCCTGACCTGTGGTGGTGCAGTGAATAAATCATCGACGTGGAACACTGAGGTTGCCAGTTCAAAATCCTGGTTTTGCCTGGTCAAGACACATATAGGAGTTGATGTTTCCTGCTTCTCTCTGCCTTCTTTCTCTCTCCCCTCTCTAAAATGAATTTAAAAAATCTAAAAAAATGAATTAAAAAAGTAAATTTTATGAGTTAAGCATTACTCATTCATAAGAGGAAAAACACCAAAATTGTGAAAACATGTTCTTGCATCTTCTATCACTAAACAATGTTGATCTTATTTTTTCCCTGGAATTCACCAAGCAATAAGAAACTATCAATAATAAGATTTATAAAGCAATGATAAAAGTTTTTAGTAAAAGCTGTGCTTTAATGAGATTAATCAGAAACATTTTTGTAGTAAAGGCTGAAGGGAGACAGTAAATAAGGTCTAATAAAATATTGGAGTTGGACAAATGAGAGTAAATAAGGGTCTTATCTGCAATAGTGCTTGACTATGTACTTTAATGTCAGATATACATAGGCTATATCACTAACTCTGATGTTTATGAACAGTGAAATCTTGTACTGGTTCTTTGTTCTGTCTGATTCTTTTTTTGTTTGTTTGTTTGTTTTTTCTGAAGCTGGAAACGGGAAGAGACAGTCAAGACAGACTCCCACATGTGCCCGACCGGGATCCACCTGGCATGCCCACCAGGGGGCGATGCTATGCCCCTCCGGGGCGTCGCTCTGTGGCAGACAGAGCCACTCTAGCACCTGGGGCAGAGGCCAAGGAGCCATCCTCAGTACCCGGGCCATCTTTGCTCCAATGGAACCTCGCTGCAGGAGGGGAAGAGAGAGACAGAGAGGAAGGAGAGGGGGAGGGGTGGAGAAGCAGATGGACGCTTCTCCTGTGTGCCCTGGCCAGGAATCGAACCTGGGACTTCTGCACGCCAGGCTGATGCTCTACCACTGAGCCAACCGGCCAGGGCTGATTCTTAGCCCCTATATTAGGGTTCTCTTGAGCAGCGGTTCTCAACCTGTGGGTCACGACCCCGGTGGGGTCTCCTAAAGCCATCGGAAAATACATAATGCATATCAGGTATTTACATTCTGAATCATAACTGTAGCAAAATTACAGTTATGAAGTAGCCACCAAAATTATTTTTTGGTTTGGGGTCACCGCAACATGAGTAACTGTATTGCGGGGTCATGGCATTAGAAAGGTTGAGAACCACTGCTCTAGAGAAACAGAACATATATATGAACATTTATTATAAGAATTGGCTCATGTGATATGGAGGCCAAAATGTCCCACAGTCTACTATATATATGTAAACTGGAGAACCAGGAAGCCAATGTTGTAATTCTTTCAGTTTGTAGGTTTGAGAACCAGGGTAGCCAATGGTGTAATTTTAAATCCAAATCCAAGATTTGAGATCCAAAAATGCTGATATCTAAGAAAACACCCAGAAATAATGTTACCAGTTTTCTGGGCATTCCTTAACCCAGTCAGTTAATGTGCAGTATTAGCCATCACAATCCCTTTAGATTTGGGAGATAATAAAAAAGGAACAGATGGGATAGATACTCTGGAGGCAAAATATAGAAGACAATTAATTAGAGGTGAGAAGCATGAGGAAAGGTGGGATCAAAGATGCCAGCCAAGTCTTTGGGCATGGATGACTGTGTCATTCACAGAACCAAGCACAACATGAGAAACAGGTGAAGATAGCAAGCAGAAAACTGAATATTGGAACTAGAACTCAGAAAGGGATGGAGAATATATTTTGGGAGTCATATACAGAGTGGGGCTTTACTCTCAAGATGATAGAATGTTATGGTATCCATTTTCTCTGTAGCTCTCTGAGAACATTCAACAATGTAGGCAGAAAGAAAATCTGTAATTGAGGGAATATGCACTACTTTCAGAATCAACTCAGAGGACAGAATACTTATTTATTTTTCCTGGACCCTGATTACCCTAATTGCACTCATCCCACTGAAAGTAAATAGTACACTACATGATACAAAGTAAGAAGGTGAAGGGATAAAATCACGGCCTTGTCAAGTTCCTAACATTGGTTGTTGCTGGTTTTAAATTCCGAGAGTTTAGACTCTATTTGGTTCACCCCCTTGCACAAACTTTGTACATAGCAAGGGTTCAAGAAATACTTGTGAGTATATGAACAGTTAGTTCTGAATATTATCTTGGAAATGTGTGTCTGTAATATTCTCATATCTGTTGCCCAAGTTCCAGAAATATATATGTTTTTCTCATCTTGTCTCTTCTGAATTAAACAGGCCTGGGGTTGTGGTCCTGCCTAAATTACTTAAGCTCTCTGACTTGATGGAACATGCTTTAATTTACATTCTTCCTCTTAAAACAAACATTAGACATTTCTAAACTAATGAAAATGTCATCTCAAAGACACTGTGAATTTGGTAAACTCCATGATTGGCACTGATGCCCTTGACAGAATACTAGTTCTCTTTTAGTGTCTCCATAATACAATTAATAGAGAAGAGAGAACTTTTTTGAAATTTTACAACAAAGAAGAATATAATATAGATCCTTGTCCTTTGTACATTGTTGGGAGGATGTGGCAAATAAAGGGAGACATGAAAATGATTCAGTTACCAAAGTCTTTTGAACTCTTTACCATAAACACTGATACTTTGGTTCTACTGCAAATGGACCTCAGACGTGGCTTTGAAGATCTGGCAAGAGGTTTATAGTCAGTCAGGAAACAGCCATCCTAGAAAGCTTCCAGGAAGACGGATCTCCCTGTTCACAGATGTGTACCCAACATCTAGCACAGTGCCTGGAACACAATAGGTACTCAATTAATATTAGTTGTGTAACTAAAACAGGAGCGGAGGTGCTCCTCAATATTTTCTTTCTTTATTTTTTATTTAGAAAATTAAATTTAACAAGGTGACATTGATCAATAAGAGTACATGGTTTTACGTGACCAGGTGGTAGTTCAGTAAATAGAGTTGGACTGGGATGTGGCGTACACAGGTTCAAAACCCAAAGGTCGCTGGCTTGAGTGTAAGCTCACTAAATTAAGTGTGAGGACATTGGCTTGAGCATGGGATTATAGACATGAACACATGGTTGCATACTAGAGCCCAAAGGTTGCTGAACTGAAGCCCAAGGTCGCTGGCTTGAGCAAGGGGTCACTTGGTCTGCTGTAGACCCCCTGGTCAAGGCACATATGAGAAAGCAATCAATGAACAACTAAGGTGTCACAATGAATAATTGATGCTTCTCATCTCTCTCCCTTCCTGTCTGTCTGTCCATATCTGTCTCTATCTCTGACTCTATGTTTCTGTAGAAGAAAAAGAGTACATAGATTTTAGGTAAATATCTCTATGGTATTTGAATCATTGATTGTGTTGTGTACCCATCTCTCTTTTTTTTTTGTATTTTTCTGAAGCTGGAAATGGGGAGGCAGTCAGACAGACTCCCGCATGTGCCCGACCAGGATCCACCCGGCATGCCCACCAGGGGGCGATGCTCTGCCCATATGGGGTGTTGCTCTGTCACAACCAGAGCCGTTCTAGTGCCTGAGCCAGAGGCCATGGAGCCATCCTTAGTGCCCAGGGCCAACTTTGCTCCAGTGAAGCCTTGGCTGCGGGAGGGGAAGAGAGAGACAGAGAGGAAGGAGAGGGGGAGAGGTGGAGAAGCAGATGGGCACTTCTCCTGTGTGCCCTGACCGTGAATCAAACCTAGGACTCCTGCATGCCAGGCCAACGCTCTACCATTGAGCCAACTGGCCAGGGCCATGTGTACCCATCTCTTTGTGTCACCACATACTTGTCCCTCTTTATTCCCAATGCCCACTCTCCTCTCCCTCAAGCCCTTCTTCCCGGTAAGACTTTACTTTTATCTATGTCCATGAGTCTAATTTTTTTTTTTTTGTGTGTGTGTGTGTGTGTGTGTGTGACAGACAGTGACAAAGACAGAGAGAGAAACAGATAGGGACAGACAGACAGGAAGGAAGAGAGATGAGAAGCATCAATTCTTCATAGCGGCTCCTCAGTTGTTCATTCATTGCCTTCTCATATGTGCCTTGACTTTGGGGTTACATCAGAGTGGGTGACCCCTTGCTCAAGCCAGTGACTTTTGGGCTCAAGCCAGTAACAATGGGTTTATGTCAATGATTCCACGGTAAAGCCAGCAATTCCATGCTCAAGCTGGTGAGTCCACACTCAAACCAGATGAGCCCTCACTCAAGCTGGTGACCTCAGGGTTTTGAACTTGGGTCCTCTGCATTCCAGTTCGACACTCTATTTACTGAGCCACCACTTGGTGAGACAAATCTTCATTTTATATCCTACTTATGTGTGAAATTATACAGTTCTTAGCTTTTTCTAATTATTTAACTGAGTATAATGTTTTCAACGTCTATCTACGTTGTTGTAAATGGCAATATGTCATAATTTCTTATGGTTGAGTAGTATTCCATTGTATTTACAGTATGTACCACATCTTCTTTATCCAATCTTCTATTGGAAGACACTTCAGCTGTTTCTATATTTTCTACTGAACTGAGAGTAGATACTTAGCTTGTCCCAATTCTGCTACTTTAACACTTCTGTGACCCTAGGAAAATCCTTTCTGCTCTCGGGACATCAGCTAACCCATTACAAAAATTAATTTTGATGTTCTTTGTGTTCTCAGCTTCTGAAGCTTGTATTAATAATTGTTGTTCATCACAATCAGTTTATGAAAAAGTTCTGATTCAAATGAACTTATATGTAATAAAACGAGGCAGAAGAACCAATTCCTGCTGGTTGACAGTACATAGTGTTAATCTAGCTTCAGGTTTGTGCTTAAAAAAAAAACCTTCTTTTCTGTGACCAGAATGTTGGATGCTTGTGCTACCCTATTAAATTACTGTCCTCTTGTTAAATGAAGACAAGTCCTCTTCAAACTCTTATTACCTCACAAAATCTCCAACTAACAACCAGGATGTCATTTATTCATGACACAGTGAAATCAAGATGTGTCACTGATGAAGTGATCTATCCTTGACTTAAATTTTGTTCCTGGTTTCAATTAGAATAGACATTTTTAACATTATAACTATTCAGTATCAGCCTCAGGGGGCTACTAAGTCATGCTAGAAATTCTCTTGCTACTTTTAATCAAGCATTAAACTGCACAGATTTTTTTTTGTTGCTACTTCAGTTGGGAAGGAATAATGCAAACATTGACACTTTAATAAGATTTTCAGCTACAAAGAACATCATGAAATCATTTGCCCCAATGGCTCAGATCAGGCATCTCAAAACAATCTATTAAAATGGGCTTCTGTATCTTGAAGCCTTATCTGATTGGTGTTCAAACTTGTTTAAGTCTCTTTGCTTTTTTCCTTACCTTTAAGGACACCCAGGGGAGAAGAGAGAGCATTCATAAATTATTCTATTCCTCTTCTTATATGCAATTTCCATGCATGTGTTCACATGAAGACACACATCTCTCCCATCCCACACCACATGAATCCCTACTCAGGATGCTGGAATAGAACTGTTTTAGTTATGGAATAGACAAGAAACATTACTGGACAACTCACTCATTTTATATATTGGAAAGCTGAGGCTCAAAGAGGGGTTGTACATGACAGAGGCAAGATAAAAAACCCAGTGCTTGTACTGTCAGTACCATGTTTTTCTATTTTTCTACCATGAGTTTAAGATTTCAAAAAGGTGTGAAAGCACTAAATTTATCTCAGTATATGCATCATTCACTCTTTGTATATGAAACAATATTCAAGCTCTGGATATATTTTATAGGGAAATAAAACGTAATTCTGATTAACTTAGGGTAAATAGAGAGGTATACAAATATATTGAATTCAATCAGATTGCTAAGTGTTTACAGAGAAGTACCCAGTAATTTAAAGATTTAAGTTAGGAGAAATATGAGCAAATTGAGTTATTGTTTTAAGGTCATTCATCTGCATTTCATGGAAAATATTTTTATGATACATTGAAAAACTGAAGATTAGCATCAGCATTCACATTGTTCTTTCTGCACTTGGTTTGAGAAACTTCAAAAGCACTTCTAGCCTGACCAGGCAGTGGCACAGTGGAGAGAGTGTCGGACTGGGATATGGAGGACCCAGGTTGGAGACCTTGAGGTTGCCAGCTTAAGTGCAAGCTCATATGGTTTGAGCAAAGCTCACCAGCTTGGACCCAAGGTCACTGGCACAAGCAAGTGGTTACTCGGTCTGCTGTAGCCCCATGGTCAAGACACATAAGAGAAAGCAATCAATGAACAACTAAGGTGTCTCAACAAAAAACTACTGATTGATGCTTCTCATCTCTCTCTGTTCCTGTCTGTCTGTCCCTATCTGTCCTTCTCTCTGACTCTCTCTTTGTCCTGAAAAAAAGCACTAAAGCACTTCTAATTAAAATAAATACTATATCTAAAAACATCAAAAAATAAAAAGAAACCTGAGCAGTGGTGGTACAGAGGATAGAGCATTGGACTGAGATGCAGAGGACTCTAGTTCGAAATTCTGAGGTCACCAGCTTGAGCACAGGCTCATCTAGTTTGAGTGCACCTCACCAGCTTGAACCCAATGTTGTTAACTTTAACAAGGATTCACTTCATCTGCTGTAGCCCTCTGGTCCAGGTGTATATGAAAAAGCAATTGAATGTCAGAAAAATGGTACCATAAGAGGCAATAATGATAAATCTCTCCAATAATTCAACAAAATCTTCAACCAGAGACAGAAAAATCTATTCTTGGGGCCTCCAGAAGTTCCACACTAAACACAAAGTACTATCAACAAAACCACCCTCAGATGCCATTAAGGAAAAGAAAATCAAATATCATGGATACAAAAGACAAGGAGGTAGTGCAGATAGATGAGGAAAAATCTATGAAGAAAAATTTAATATATTGGAAACCCTGGAACTAAATGACAGAGAATATAAAATAGAAATCCTAAAAATACTCAGAGATATACAAGAAAACACAGAAAGGCAATTTAGGGAGCTCAGAAAACAACTCAATGAACACAAAGAATATATTACCAAGGAAATTGAAACTATAAAAACAAATAAAAAAGAGATGAAAAACTCAATTCACAAGCTGAAAAATGAGGTAACAAGATTAGCTAATAGAACAGGCCAGAAAGAAGGTAGGATTAGTGAAATAGAAGAGAAGCAACTTAAGGCACAACAGAGAAAAGAAGAAAGAGACTCAAAAATTTAAAAAAATGAGAAAGCTCTACAGGAATTGTCTGACTTCATCAAAAAGAATTACATAAGAATAATAGGCATATCAGAGGGACAAGAGAGAAGAGAGAGAAAATGGAATGGAGAACATATTCAAACAAATAATAGATGAGAACTTCCCAAGCCTGTGGAAAGAACTAAAGCCTCAAATTCAAGTAGCAAACAGAACACAGAGTTTTCTTAACCCCAACAAACCTACTCCAAGGCACATCATAATGAAATTGGCACAAAATAACAGCAAAGAAAAAAATCGCAAGGCAGCCAGGGAAAAAAAGAATACAACATATAAAGGAAGGCCCATTAGATTATCATCTGATTTATCAACAGAAACTCTACGAGCTACAAGAGAGTGGATCCCAATATATAAAGTCCTGAAAGAGAGGAACTTTCAGCCAAGAATACTATACCCATCAAAGCTATCCTTCAAATACGAAGGAGAAATAAAAACATTCACAGATACAGAAAAGATGAGAAAATTTATCATTAGAAAAAAACCCCAATCCAGGAAATACTAAAGGAGGTTTTCCAACTAGATAAAAAGAACAAAACAAAACAAAACCACAAGTAAAAGCTCCACCAAGAAAACAATAAAACCAAATTTAAACTGTGACAACAAAAACAAAGATAAAAGGGGAGAGGATTGAAATTAACAGTAGCAAACGATGATGGAGTACAGAAGTACTCTCAAGACAATGCATTACAATAAACAGGGTAGGAACCCTTTTCATTACTTAATGGTAAACACCCTTGAAAAAATCACCACAGAAGCACATGATTTAAAAAAGATAGCAACAGAGGAAAGAAGTATGGAATACAACCAAACAAAAACAAAGCATAAAAAAAGAAAAGAATCAAATAAGACATAAAACTGACAAAAAGAAATGTATAAAATGGCAATAGGGAACACACAAGTGTCAATAGTTACACTAAATGTAAACAGATTAAACTCACCAATAAAAAGGCACAGAGTAGCAGAATGGATTAAAAAAGAAAATCCAACTGTATGCTGCCTACAATAAACTCATCTAAGCAACAAGGATAAAAACAAATTCAATGTGAAAGGCTGGTAAACAATACTCCAAGCAAATAACATCCAAAAAAAAGCAGGCATAGTAGTACTCATATCGGATAATGGTGACTACAAGACAGCCAAAGTACTCAGAGACAAAAATGGTCATTTCACAATGATTAAGGGGATGCTGAATCAAGAAGACATAACAATTCTTAATATATATGCACTAAACCAATGAGCACCAAAATATATAAGACAGCTACTTATTGACCTTAAAACAAAAACTGACAAAAATACAATCATACTTGGAGACCTCAATACACTGCTAATGGCTTTAGATCGGCCATCCAAACAGAATCAATAAAGATATATTGGTCTTAACAAAACACTAGAGCACCTGGATATAATAGACATCTACAGAACATTTCATCCCAAAGTGACAGAGTACACATTTTTCTCCAGTGTACATGAATCATTCTCAAGAATTGACCACATATTGGGCCACAAAAATAACATCAGCAAATTAAAAAAAAATCGAAGTTGTACCAAGCATATTTCCTGATCATAAAGCCTTGAGACTAGAACTCAACTGCAAGAAAGAGAAACCCCCCCACACAAATATGTGGAAACTAAACAACATACTTTTAAAAAATGAATTAGTCAAAGAAGAAATAAGTGCAGAGATAAAAAGATATACACAGACAAATGAAAATGACAATACAACATATCAAAATCTATGGGATGCAGCAAAAGTGGTGATAAGAGGGAAGTTCATATCACTTCAGGCCTTTATGAACAAAGAGGAGAGAACCCAAGTGAACCACCTAACTTCACACCTTAAGAAACTGGAAGAAGAACAAAGACTACCCAAAACCAGCCAAAGAAAGGAAATAATAAAAATCAGAGCAGAAATAAATGAAATAGAGAACAGAAAAGTATAGAAAAAATTAATAGAAAAAGGAGCTGGTACTTTGAAACGATCAACAAAATTGTCAAACCCTTGGCAAGACTTACCAAGGAAAAAAAAGAAAGGACTCATACAAACAAAATCCAAAATGAAAGAGGAAAATCACCATGGATATCATAGATATACAAAGAATTATTGTAGAATACTATGAAAAACTATATGCCACTAAATTCAACAATCTAGAAGAAATGGATAAATTCCTAGAACAATACAACCTTCCTAGACTGAGTCAAGAAGAAGCAGAAAGCCTAAACAGACCAATTAGTAGGGAAGAAATAGAAAAATACTATTAAAAACCTTCCCCAAAATAAAAGGCCAGGCCCAGACAGTTATACTAATGAATTCTATCAAACATTCAAAGAAAACTTGGTTCCTATTCTACTTAAAGTCTTCCAAAAAATTGAAGAAGAAGCAATACTTCCAAACAAATTTTATGAGGCCAACATAACCCTCATAACGAAACCAGTCAAGGACAGCACAAAAAAAGAAAACTACATATCAATATCTCTAATGAATACAGATACTAAAATACTAAACAAAATACTAGCAAATCAAATACAACAACATATTAAAAAATAATATATCAGGATCAAGTGAGATTCATCCCAGTATCTCAAGGAGGTTTCAACATACATAAAACAGTTAACATAATACACCATATCAACAAAACAAAGAACAAAAACCACATGATCTTATCAATAGATGCAGAAAAGACATTTGATAAAATACAACACAATTTTATGTTTAAGACTCTCAACAAAATGGGTATAGAAGGAAAATATCTCAACATGATAAAGGCCATATATGATAAACCATCAGCCAACATCCTATTAAACGGCATAAAACTGAGGACTTTCTACCTTAAATCAGGAACAAGACAGGGTTGTCCACTCTCTCCACTCTTATTCAACGTGGTGCTAGAAGTTCTGGCCAGAGCAATCAGACAAGACAAAGATATAAATGGAATCCATATTGGAAAAGAAGTAAAGGTATCACTTTTTTTAGATGACATGATCCTATACATCGAAAACACCAAAGAATCTACAAAAAGACTACTAGAGATTCAAGAAACTTGTATTCTGGGAGGACAAGATGGTGCTGGAGTAGGTGGACGTACCAACATCTACCGCCCAGAACCAAAGTGGAATACAAACTAATTTGTAGAACTATCATCTGGAAAAACCAACTTTGGACTAAACTAAGAGGACTCTTCAACCAAGGAATACTGAAGAAGCCACGCCGAGAATGGTAGGAAAAGTGGAAACGCAGAGAGGGCTGCCCAGCTTCCTGGAGCGAACGGCAGCAGGGAGAGACTCGTGTGGCGGGAAGTGAGTTTAGCAGAGGGGGAAGGGTCCTGAGCCCCAGGAAAAAAGCCCCAGCCTGCAGCCCCAGAGCCCAGAAGAGGCGTAAGGACAGTATTTAGCTGGAAATAAGTCAGGATACTGTTTGTGAGAAAGAGTCTGACTTCTCAGACCCAGGATCCTTCTTAAAGGAACCATGCAGAACATCTCTCTCACAAACTCTCACCCGGGGCTCCTGGGGATGGAGGGAGAGAGGAGAGGACCAGAGTAACAGGAAGAGAGTGTAATCTAGGAGGCACAGGGAGAAACATTTTGGGAGATAGCCACCCTAACCCCTGGGATGAGCCACTCCCCAAAGCTGAAGTGAATATTTTTCCCGGAAACAGCAATACCAGCAAAGGGAAGCAGGAGAGCAGCCAAACAAGCTCCCCTGTGGCACTCAGAGCAGAGTTGCATAGAAGGAGGGAGTTTTAGGGTCTACAGCAGTGAGTCTTAGGGTCCGAGCTGCAACATCCTCACCCACGCGGCTGAGGGCTCGCCGGAGGGCCAGTGGCAATAGGAGACAAAAGTGCGGTTTTGCTGGCAGGGGCGGAAGCCAGCTGGCCACCACTGGGCTCAGGTGTGAGCTCAATCTTGCCCGGCTGGGGGAAGGGGGCATGCAAAAGCAGTCAAACTCAGCTGCTGGCAGCCTGTAATCCAGCCTGCGGGAGAAGGGCGGGAACCCTGGAAAGGGTGGAGATAAGCTCCGGGGCAAGGGCAGAAGAGCACTGCCTTGCCCCACCCATGCAACCCAGGCTTGCAGTCTGACTTGATAGGGGCTTCTTCCACGGGAGTGGAGCCAAAATCCCAGAAGAGGCAGAGTTCCGCTACTGAGATGAGCTTGGGCATGCAGTTCCTCGAGTGGGCTCCTCCTGCAAGGGCAGGGCGAAAGCCTGGAAAAAGGCAGAGACCTGCAGCTGAGCAAAGGTGCTCACCAGTGCCCTCAGGAACGAGCATAACATCACACAAGGGGGCGGGCAAAGGCCAAGGCCACCAACGCTTGTACACCCAAGCGCGCATGATCACAGCCACTCCCGTGAAGAGAAAATGCGAAGGCAGAGAAATACAACACAAATAAACCAAAAGAAATCCCCAGAAAAAGACCTAAGTGAATCAGATATAACCAAATTACCAGATGCAGAGTTTAAAATAATGATTGTTAGGATGCTCAAAGATATTAGAACAACCATAGATGGCCATTATGAAAACCTAAATAAAAAGATAACAAATATAAAAAAGGACATTGAAATAATAAAGAATCAGTCATAAATGACAAATACAATATCTGGAATAAAGAATACAATGGAAGGAATTAAATGCAGGATGGATGAAGCAGAGAATCGAATCAGCAAGTTAGAGGACACGATAAATGAAGGCACGGAAGCAGAGCAGAAAAAAGAAAAGAGACTCAAAAAGTCTGAGTAAACTCTAAAGAGAGCTCTGTGACAACATGAAGAGAAACAACATCCGCATCATAGAGGTTCCTGAAGAAGAAGAGAAAGAACAAGGGATAGTGACTTTGTTCAAACAAATCATAGCAGAAAACTTCCCCCAATTAAGGCAGGAAAATATTTCACATGTTCAGGAAGCACAGAGAACTCCACTAAGGAGAAATACAAAAGAAACCAACACCAAGACATATCATAATTAAAATACCAAAGCTAAGTGATAAAGAGAAAATATTAAAAGCTGCTAGAGAAAAAAAGACTATCACCTACAAAGGAGCCCCCATAAAGATGACTTCTGACTTCTCAACAGAAACACTTGAGGCCAGAAGGAAATGGCAAGAAATATTCAAAGTAATGCAGAACAAGAACTTACAACCAAGACTACTTTATCCAGCAAGGCTATCATTTAAAATTGAAGGAGAAATAAAAAGCTTCACAGACAAAGAAAAACTGAAGGAATTCACTGCAACCAAACCAAGGCTGCAAGAAATGCTAAGTGACCTGTTGTAAACAGATCAAAGGAAAAAAAGAATACAACAAAAGAGGAATACAGTTTTAAAGAAAAAAATGGCAATAAACAATTACATATCGGTAATAACCTTAAATGTTAATGGATTAAATGATCCGATCAAGAGACATAGGATAGCTACGTGGATAAGAAAACAGGACCCATACATATGCTGTCTACAAGGGACACACCTTAAATCAAAAGATGCACATAGACTAAAGATAAAAGGATGGAAAAAATATATCATGCAAATGGAAATAAAAAAAGATGGGGTAGCAATACTTATATCAGACAAAATGGACTTTAAAACAAAGACCATAGTTAGAGATAAAGAAGGTCACTACATGACGATAAAGGGAGCAATCCAAAAGGAAGATATAAGCATTATAAATTTCTACGCACCTAATATAGGAGCACCTAAATATATAAAGCAGACTTTGATGGACTTAAAGGGCGAGATCAACAGCAATACTATAATAGTAGGAGATTTCAATACCCCATTAACATCATTAGATAGATCCTCAAGAAAGAAAATTAACAAAGAAACAGCAGACTTAAAGAACATATTAGATGAACTTGATTCAATAGATATCTTCAGAACCTTTCACCCTAAAACAGCAGCATATACATTCTTTTCAAGTGCTCATGGTACATTCTCTAGAATAGAACACATGTTAGGGCACAAAAGTGGTCTCAACAAATTTAAAAAAATTGAAATCATATCGAGCACTTTCTCTCATCACAATGGCATTAAACTAGAAATCAACCACAATAGAAAAATTGAAAAACATTTAAACACTTGTAAACTAAATAGCATGTTATTAAATAACGAAGGGGTTAACATTGAGCTCAAAGAAGAAATTAAAAAATTTCTAGAAACAAACGATAATGAGCATACATCAACTCAAAATTTATGGGACACAGCAAAAGCAGTCCTGAGAGGGAAGTTCATAGCATTACCGGCATACCTCAAGAAGCTAGAAAAAGCTCAAATAACCAACTTAACCTTGCATCTAAAAGAACTAGAAAAAGAACAGCAAGTAAAGCCCAGAGCTACTAGAAGGAAGGAAATAATAAAGATTAGAGCAGAAATAAATGACATAGAGGCTAAAGAAACAATACAGAGGATCAATGAAACCAGGAGCTGGTTCTTTGTAAAGGTAAACAAGATCAATGAACCTTTAATGATACTCATCAAGAAAAAAAGAGAGAGGACTCAAATAAATAATATTAGAAATGAGAGTGGAGAAATAACAACTGACACAACAGAAATACAAAATATTGTAAGAAAATACTATGAAGAACTGTACGCCAAAAAACTAGACAACCTAGATGAAATGGACAAATTCCTTGAATCATATAATCTTCCAGAAATCAATCTGTAAGAATCAGAAAACCTATACAGACGAATTACAACAAATGAGATAAAAACAGCTATCAAAAAACTCCCAAGAAAGAAAAGTCCTGGGCCTGATGCCTTCACAAGTGAATTCTACCAAATTTTCAAAGAAGAACTAACTCCTATCCTTCTCAAGCTATTTCAAAAAATTCAAGAGGAAGGAAGACTTCCAAACTCTTTTTATGAGGCGAGCATAATTCTGATTCCAAAACTAGGCAAAGACAACACAAAAAAAGAAAATTATAGGCCAATATCCCTGATGAACTTAGATGCAAAAATCCTCAACAAAACATTAGCAAACCGTATCCAGCAATATATGGAAAAAATCATACACCATGATCAAGTGGGATTTATTCTTGGGAGGCAAGGCTGGAACAATATTTGCAAATAAATCAATGTGATTCATCACATAAACAAAAGAAAGGGGAAAAACCACATGATAATTTCAATAGATGCAGAAAAAGCATTTGATAAAGTCCAGCACCCATTCATGATCAAAACTCTCAGCAAAGTGGGAATACAGGGAACATACCTCAACATGATAAAGGCCATCTATGAGAAACCCACAGCCAACATCATACTCAATGGGCAAAAATTAAAAGCAATCCCCTTAAGATCAGGAACAAGGCAGGGGTGCCCCCTGTCATCACTCTTATTCAACATAGTTCTGGAAGTCCTAGCCACAGCAATCAGACAAGAAGAAAAAAATAAAAGGCATCCAAATTGGAAAAGAAGTAGTAAAACTATCATTATTTGCAGATGATATGATATTGTACATAGAAAACACTAAAGTCTCAGTCAAAAAACTACTAGACCTGATAAATGAATTTGGCAAGGTGGCAGGATATAAAGTCAATACTCAGAAATCAGAGGCATTATTATACACTAATAATGAACTGTCAGAAAGAGAAATCAAGGAATCAATCCCCTTTACCATTGCAACCAAAAAAATAAAGTACCGAGGAATAAATCTAACCAAGGAGATTAAAGACTTGTACTCAGAAAATTATAAAACATTGATAAAAGAAATCAGGGAAGATACGAATAAGTGGAGGCATATACCATGCTCATGGTTAGGAAGAATAAACATCATTAAAATGTCTATATTACCCAAAGCAATTTATAAATTCAAAGCAATACCGATTAAAATACCAATGACTTACTTCAAAGATATAGAACACATATTCCAAAAATTTATATGGAACTAAAAGAGAACATGAATAGCCTCAGCAATCTTGAAAAGGAAGAATAAAGCAGGAGGGATCACACTTCCGGATATCAAGTTATATTATAAGGCCATTGTACTCAAAACAGCATGGTACTGGCATAAGAACAGGCACATAGATCAATGTAACAAAACAGAGAACCCAGAAATAAACCCACAGCTCTATGGACAACTGATATTAGACAAAAGAGGTAAGGAAATACAATGGAGTAAAGGTAGCCTCTTTAACAAATGGTGTTGGGAAAATTGGACAGCTACCTGCAAAAAAATGAAACTAGTTCACCAACTTACATAACTCACAAAAATAAACTCAAAATGGATAAAAGACTTAAATGTAAGCCGTAAAACCATAAGCATCTTAGAAGAAAACATAGGCAATAAGCTCTCTGACATCTCTCACAGCAATATATTTGCTGATTTGTCTCCATAGGCAAGTGAAATAAAAGACAGGATAAACAAATGGGACTTTATCAAACTATAAAGCTTCTGCACAGCTAAAGACAATAAGAACAGAATAAAAAGACAAACTACACAATGGGAGAATATATTAGACATTGCGTCTGATAAGGGGTTAATAACCAAAATTTATAAAGAACTTGTAAAACTTAATACCAGAAAGACAAACAATCCAATCCAAAAACGGGCAAAAGAAATGAATAGACACTTCTCCAAAGAGGACACACAGATGGCCAAGAGGCATATGAAAAAATGTTCAACATCACTAATGATTAGAGAAATGCAAATTAAAACCACAATGAGATATCATCTCACACCAGTCAGAATGGCGCTCATCAATAAAACAACACAGAATAAGTGCTGGCGAGGATGTGGAGAAAAGGGAACCCTCCTGCACTGCTGGTGAGAATGCAGACTGGTGCAGCCACTGTGGAAAACAGTATGGAGATTCCTCAAGAAATTAAAAACCGAACTGCCTTTTGACCCAGCTATACCACTGTTAGGAATATACCCCAAGAACACCATAGCACTGTTTGAAAAGAAGAAATGCACCCTCATGTTTATGGCAGCATTGTTCACAATAGCAAAGATCTGGAAACAGCCCAAGTGTCTGTCAGAGGACGAGTGGATTAAAAAGCTTTGGTATATATATATATATATATATATATATATATATATATATATATATATATATATATATACTATGGAATACTACTCAGCCATAAGAAATGATGACATAGGATCTTTTACAACAACATGGATGGGCCTTGATAATATTATACTGAGCGAAAGAAGTAAATCAGAAAAAACTAAGAACTATATGATTCCATACATAGGTGGGAAATAAAGATGAGACTCAAAGACATGGACAACAGGGTTGGGGTTACAGGTTGGGGGGAGGAGAGGGAGGTGTTTGGGGGAGGGGAGGGGCACAAAGAGCATGGCTTTTCAGCATTTGCCATATTCCCCCTTTAATCTATAGACAGACAGCAAATATTTACTTATGGTGTTTCCACTAAAAAGACTGCTGTCTTAGGGACAAATGCTGATGAACTATTTCAGCAGTTCCTCCTTCTTCAAAGACTTATATATCAACATAGAGCTCCGTGTTTCATAGGACATACTCAAGCTCACTCCATGCTCCCTGGAGCTTTAACACAAAGGAATGCCCTTTTCTTTTTTACTGTTTTCTTTCTTTTTTTTTGTTGTTTGTTTTTTGTTGTATATTTATTTATTTATTTATTTATTTATTTATTTATTTATTTATTTATTGTATTTTTCTGAAGATGGTAATGGGGAGGCAGTCAGATAGACTCCCACATGAGCCTGATCGGGATCCACCTGGCATGCCTACCGGGGGGAATGCTCTGCCCATCTGGGGTGTTGCTCTGTTGCAACCAGAGCCATTCTAACAACTGAGGCAGAGGACATAGGGCCATTCTTAGTGCCCGGGGTGGCTTTGCTCCGGTGGAGCCTTGGCTGTGGGAGAGGAGGTGAGAGACGGAGAGGAGGGAGAGGGGGAGGGGTGGAGAAGTAGATGGGCGCTTCTCCTGTGTGCTCTGGCCCAGGAATTCTGCACACCAGGTTAATGCTCTACCACTGAGGCAACCGGCCAAGGCCTAGGAATGCCCTTGTTGATCAAGCTACCCAAAAGAAAATTATATATATATATATATATATATATATATATATATATATATGGAGCAACCATGATAGACTGAGCAAGTCAGTCTCATACTATTCGTCACTAGAACGCTGCAGCCCGGTGTAAACAGTTTCAACTTTCTCAGGAAGCAGCATGGAAGATTTGGAAATCCTGTCCAAGGGGTCCTATACTGCCCCCTCATTTGGAGTTAACCCTCAAGGACCCCTACCAGGACAACTTTGGCAGATGGATGTTACTCATATACCTTCATGTGGCAAACAGTTGTATGTCCACATTACAGTGGCTTCATATTCCGGATCTATAGTAACCTCTGTCAGAACAGGAGAGGCTGCTAAGCATGCTATAGTTCATGGTCTGTATGCATTGTTCTATTATTGGATTTCCTAAACTGGCTTAACTGAAAATGCTTCTGCATATGGAGCAAAAGCATTTCCTGTATTTTGTCATGCTTCCAATCTTTAAAGTTAAGGTATTATTAAAGTGTACTGAGCAAACATTTTAAGATCAATTAAAAAAAACAATTTAAAAGGGGGTAGTCATATCCTGGAACTCCTACGGGTCTACCATATCATGCTTTTTACTTAAAAAAAAATTTTTTTACATTTCTTTTGAATGCTGATGAACAGGAGTCACCAAATCTTTTTCGCCTGCAAACTACTACCTTCTTTATTAGATCCAGCTAGTACACTGTTTTGTCTTTTTCCAAATAGCTCCAGATATACGGAAAATATTTATATAGGCAGATGGGGATCCTCAAACCCCCCAGCGAGATCTTCTGAGCATAGCTTTTAAGATACCTAGAGGCAGAAAAAGCCCCATAGAGATCAGGGGAACTACAAGCTTTTAGGATACGCCCTTAAAGGCTCCAATGCCCCAAAGGGGTCTCCTACGATGCCATCTGGGTCCTGCTTCAATAGTGGAAAGGAAGGTCATTGAGCTAAAGCCTGCCAGGCTTACATGCCTCTCCTGAGAGGAAACAGGGACACTGGAAGGTAAGCTTCCCCCTCACTCCTCTAATGGACGGTTCAGTGTCTTCCAGTCCTGCTCCAGGCACCTATGACCTAACCTTGCACTGAAGGCTGAAGGTGCCCAGGGCCATCGGCCCCATCTACGACCCTGTGGATGAGCCCAGGGTATTTTTTCCAAAAAGCAGGTAAACTGATCTTATTTGCATAAGGGCCACTTAACTATGTTTTGCCTGAATAGTCAGGTTTTTTATTCTTCCCTCAAAGATCTCTGTTGTGGGTGTTGATAGTCCTATGTTCTGCTACTTTCCTTAATATATAGTGTTTCCTTTATCCCTCCTATCTCAATGCTCCACTCATATTTCAGGCTGGGACCTACTTTTAATTTAGAGCTCTCTTTCCCCCTTTTGCCAACTTCTATTATGAATCTACCTTTGCCACCCAGCTTAGTGTATCCCAAGGTTCTCTTTACCATGCCACAGTTGCAGAGTTCCAGGGAAAAACTACCTGGTCTCATCTCTGCAGGCGGAGGAGAACAGAAGCTCCATATCCACGCATCCTGCAAATGGCTTCTCCAGTCTACCTGAATCATTACCAGCTAGAAGCAGTGGTCACTGGGACTTGGACATGAGCTGCAAAGTATAGAATGGTAACAACAATTCCAGTGCCATGTGAACTTTTTCTGGATATGGACTTTTCCTGGACTCCTGCTCCCTGTGACAGCTCCTAACAGACTGAACTGTGGTTGGGTTGCATTTTTCAGGGATTTGACATGGTGATGGGGCCAACTTGTACTTGGTGAACATGTTAAGGACACTACTCTTTTATGGATTCTTGCTGTATGGGTCAAGAGTTTGCTTAAAGGCTTTTAATCACTGTAAAAAAAATAGAAGGCTGGATAAAGAAGATGGGGCACATATACACCATGGTATACTAGTCAGCTTGAAGAAATGATGACATTGGATCACTTACAGCAGATTGGTGGAATCTTGATAACATTATGCAGAGTGAAATAAGCAAATCAGAAAAAAACAAGAACTGCAGGATTCCATACATTGGTGGGACATAAAAGTGAGACTAAGAGACATGGACAGGAGTGTGGTGGTTATGGGGGGTGGGGGGAGGGATGGAGGGAGGGGGGAGAAGGAGGGTACAAAGAAAACTGGATAGAGGGTGACGGAGGACAATCTCTCTTTGGGTGATGGGTATGCAACAGAACTAAATGACAAAATAACCTGGAAATGTTTTCTTTGAATATATATACCCTGATTTATTGATGTCACCCCATTTAAATAAAAGTTTATTTATTAAAAAAAAGACTACTAGAAACAATAAGCCAATACAGTAAGGTCGCAGGTTACAAAATTAACATACAAAAGTCCATAGCCTTTCTATATGCCAACAATGAAACATTTGAGAATGATCTCAAGAAAATAATCCCTTTCATGATTGCAACAAAAAAAATAAAATACCTAGGAATAAACATAACAAATTATGTAAAGGACTTATATAATGAAAACTACAAAGCATTGCTAAGGGCAATAAAAAAAGATACAATGAGATGGAAAAATATTCCTTGTTCTTGGATAGGAAGAATAAGTATAATTAAGATGGCATATTACCCAAAGCAATATTCAAATTTAATGCAATTCCCATCAAAATTCCAATGACATTTTCTAAAGAAATTGAGAAAAAATCATCAGATTTATATGGAACTATAAAAAAACCCAAATAGCCAATGCAATCCTAAAGAAAAAAAAAATGAAGCTTAGGCATTACAATACCTGACTTCAAACTATATTATAGAGCCACGACAATCAAAACAGCATGGTATTGGCAGAAAAATAAACACTCAGACCAATGGAACAGAATAGAAATTCCAGAAATAAAACCACCTATATATGGTCAAATAATTTTGGGTAAAGGAGCCAACAACACAAATGGAGAAAAAAAAAAAAGCCTCTTCAGCAAATGGTGCTGGGAAAGCTACATGAAAAAGAATGAAACTTGACTACAGTTTGTCCCTTCATACTAAAATTAATTCAAAATGGATAAAAGACCTAAATATTAGACCTGAAACAATAAAGTACATAGAAGAAGACATAGTTTCTATACTCATGGACCTTGGTTTTTTTTTTTTATTTTTTATTTATTCATTTTAGAGAGGAGAGGGAGAGACAGAGAGAGGAGAGACAGAGAGAGAGAAGGGGGAGGAGCTGGAAGCATCAACTCCCGTATGTGCCTTGACCAGGCAAGCTCAGGGTTTCGAACTGGCAACCTCAGCATTTCCAGGTCGACGCTTTATCCAGTGCGCCACCACAGGTCAGGCTGTACCTTGGTTTTAAAGAGCATTTTATGAATTTGACTCCAAAGGCAAGAGAAGTAAAGGCAAAGATAAATGAATGGGACTACATAAGACTAAGAAGTTTTTGCTCAGCAAGAGAAACTGACAACAAAATAAACAGACAGCCAACTAAATAGAAAATGATATTTTCAAACAACAGCTAAGATAAGGGCCTAATATCCAAAATATACAAAGAACTCATAGAACTCAACAACAAACAAACAAACGATCCAATAAAAAAATGGGAAGAAAACATGAACAGACACTTCTCCCAGGAAGAAATACAAATGGCCAACAGATATTTAAAAAGATGCTCATCTTTATTAGTTATTAGAGAAATGCAAATGAAAACCACAATGAGATACCACCTCACACTTGTTAAATTAGCTATTATCAACAAGACAGGTTATAGCAAATGTTGGAGAGGTTGCGGAGAAAAAGAAACCCTCATTCACTGTTGGTGGGAATGTAAAGTATTAATAGTACAACCATTATAAAAGAAAGTATGGTGGTTCCTCAAAAAACTGAAAATAGAACTACCTTATGACCTAGCAATCCCTCTACTGGGTATATACCCCCAAAACTCAGAAACATTGATATGGAAAGACACATGCAGCCCCCTGTTCCTTGCAGCATTGTTCACAGTGGCCAAGACATGGAAACAACCAATAAGCCCTTTAATAGAAGACTGAATAAAGAAGATGTGGCACATATACACTATGGAATACTACTCAGCCATAAGAAATGATGATATCGGATCATTTACAACAAAATGGTGGGATCTTGATAACATTATACGGAGTGAAATAAGTAAATCAGAAAAAACCAAGAACTGCATTATTTCATACGTAGGTGGGACATAAAAACGAGACTAAGAGACATTGACAAGAGTGTGGTGGTTATGGGTGGGGAGGGAGAGCAGGTGGAGGAGAGGGAGGGGCACAAAGAAAACTAGATAGAAGGTGACGGGGGACAATCTGACTTTGAGTGATGGTTATGCAACATAATTGATTGAAAGATAACCTGGACATGTTTTCTTTGAACATATGTACCCTGACTTATTGATGTTACTCTAGTAAAATTATTTAAAAAAATTAAAAAAAGAAAAAGCAATCAATGAATAACTAACGTGCCCCAATGTAGAATTGATGCTTCTCATCTCTCTACCTTACTGTCTGTCTATCGCTTTGTCTCTCTGTCTCTGTCACAGAAAAATAATTAAATAAAAATAAAAAGAATAAAAATAAATATGTTTGGAGAGTGTACAAGGACGTGGAAATATGGATACATCACTTTTGGCAGCTATGAAAATATTAACAGTATGTATTAGGAGCTTTAAAAATAATGCATGTCTTGTAATCCAGTATATTTGATGTCTAGAAATATATAAAAATAAATGTGTTTAATTATATAAATGTACCTTTTTATTTTATTTTATTTTATTTTATTTAGAAATTTAAATTTAATGGGGTGATATTGATCAATTAGAGTACATAGGCTTCAGGTTAACATTTTTATAGTATTTGACCTGAATATTGTGTTGTATACCCATCAACCAAAGTCAAATCATTTTCCATCATCATATATTTCTCCCTTTTAATCCCATCACCCAAACCCTCTCTTAAATACCCTTTTCTCTGGTAACCACTTTATTTTTATCTATGTTCATGAGTCTCAATTTTATATCTCACCTAGTAATGAAATCAGACAGTATTTAGCTTTTTCTGATTTAATTTTTTCACTCAGTATAATGTTCTCAAGTCTTATAAATGTTGTAGTAAATGGAAATATGTCATCATTTTATATGGCTGAGTAGTATTCCATAGTATATATGTGCCATAACTTCTTCATCCAATCCTCTATGGAGGGACACTTTGGTTGTTTCCATGTCTTGGCCTCTAATGCTGTGATGAATATGAGGGTACATGTGTTTTTATGTAACAATGCTTTTGAGTTTTGGGGGTAGATACCCAGTAGAGGGATTGCTAAATCATACGGTAGTTCTATTTTTAAATTTTTGAGAAACTACCATATTTTCTTTCATAATGGTTGTACTAATTTGCATTCTGACCAGCAGTGAATGAGGGTTTCTTTTTCTCCACAGCCTCTCCAACACTTGTTATTACCTGTCTTGTTGATAATAGCCAATTTAACAGATGTGAGGTGCTATCCCATTGCAGTTTTGATTTCCATTTCTCGAACAGTTTGTAAAGGTGAGCATCTTTTTTATATATCTCTTTGCCATTTGTATGTCTTCTTTGGAAAAGTGTTCAGGTCTTTTACCCATTTTTTTAAGTGGATTTTTTGCTTGTTTGATGCTGAGCTTCATGAGTACTTTGTATATTTTGAATATTAACTCCTTATTGGAGCTGTTGTTTATAGATATCAACTCCCATTTACTTGATTGGCTGCTTTTTTGTCTTGTTGGTTTCCTGTGCTGTGCTTTTTTAATAATTTTTTTTGTATTTTTCTGAAGCTGGAAATGGGAGAGATAGTCAGACAGACTCCCGCATGCACCTGCACGCCCACCAGGGGCGACGCTCTGCCCACCAGGGGGCGATGCTCTGCCCCTCCAGGGGGTCGCTCTGCCGTGACCAGAGCCACTCTAGTGCCTGGGGCAGAGGCCAAGGAGCCATCCCCAGTGCCCGGGCCATCTTTGCTCCTATGGAGCCTTGGCTGCGGGAGGGGAAGAGAGAGACAAAGAGGAAGGAGGGGGTGGGGGTAGAGAAGCAAATGGACGCTTCTCCTATGTGCCCTGGCCGGGAATCGAACCTGGGTCCCCTGCACGCCAGGCTGACACTCTACCGCTGAGCCAACCGGCCAGGGCTGCTGTGCTTTTTAGTTTAATATAGTCCCTATTATTTATTTTTGCTTTTCTTTTCTTTGTCTTTGGGGTCAAATTCATAAGTTGTTCTCTAGAGCTAAGGTTCCTGAGTTTAGTACCTATGTTTTCTTCTATGCAATTTATTGTTTCTGATCTTACATTTAGGTCTTTGATCTATTTTGAATTAATTTTTGTACAAGGAGACAAACTATATACTCAAATATCATTCTCTTGCATGTGGTTTTCCAATTTTCCCAGTACCATTTAGTAAACAGTTTTTTTTCTTTATTGTATGTTTTTGTTTCCATTGTCAAGTATTATTTGTTTATATAAATTTGATTATATTTCTGGGCTACCAATTCTTTTCCATTGGTCTGTATGTCTGTTTTTGTGCCAATAGTATGCTGTTTTGATTATCATGGCTCTATAGTGTAATTTGAAGTCAAGTAGTGTGATAGTTCTAGCATCCTTCTTTTTCCTCAAGATTGCTTTGGCTATTTAGGGTTTTCTATGGTTCCATACAAACCTGGTAATTTTTTTTTTAATTTAAAGATGACATTGAAATTTTGATGGGTATTGCATTAAAGTTATATATTTCTTTGGGTAATATGGCCATTTTAACTATATTGTTTCTTCCAATCCATGAGCATGGAATATTTTTCCATTTCATTTTATATTTTTAATTTCTTTTAATAATGCTTTGTAGTTTTCAGTATATAGGTCCATGATTGTGAACCTATGACACACCTGTCAGCACTGACACACGTAGCCATTTTTGATGACATGTGACCACATACCAGAGAAGTATGGGGCCAAATGCTGAGAAGGACTTTTCATCCTCGGCTCCTGCACGACTAGGTGCAGTAGCCAAGGACAAAACATTTGCTGTAGTGTAGACACTCTTTGCTGGAGGTCTGTAGGCCAAAACAACAGAACTCCGGCACAGAGCATCTAGTTCTGGGACTGCTGGTTAGGCTGTTAGGGAATCTTTGACCTCACTTCTAGCTGGCAGAGCAGGGAGCAGCAGAATGCCATGGGGGGCGCATCTCTGGGGGCCCTGTGATTGCCATTATCAGCAACCACATAACCACAGCAACCGTCATCCAATCTATTGTTCTGGGGGGGGTCGTGGATTTCTAACTGACCATCATTACTGAGATAAGTGAGGGGGAGGCTGGGAGAGGTGAGGGCCTGTGCTATGGGTGCCGTTTCCTGACATTAGAAATATCGGCAGCCATCTTAATTTACATAAGATTCCACTTGCAGAATTTCAAGACAACATCTGGGCTCAGGTGTTTGTCAACTTGAGGTCAAAGCTTGAGAATCTGGAAAGGTGCTGCTTGGAGAATCAAGAGGAGTGCCACTACAAACAGGAAATTTGGAGAGCCTGGAACCGATTACTGGACACTTTTAGCACCCTGAAAAATATAGCAATGGCTTTACTCACAATTTTTGCCTCTACATACTTTTGTGAGACCTTGTTCTCAGCATTAAATAATATCAAAACCAACAAAAGAAACAGATTGACAGATGAAGTTAGTAGCACTTGCTTGGGCTTAAAGTGTACAAAATACCAACCTTCACTTGAAGATTTAGCCAATGAAATTCAGCAACAAAAAAGTCACTAATAAGCAGGCTAGTTAAAGAATTCCCCCTCCTCCTCACTTATCTTAGTTCACAGCACGCCAGACAAGTTAAATAATATCAAAACCAACAAAAGAAACTGACTGACAGATGAACAAAGAAGTCACTAAGCAGGTAAGTTAAATAATTAGTTTTTTGTTTATTAAATACAGTTATATATTACAATTATACATTTTTGTTATTTAAACTATAAATATCATGAAATTATGGGTTTATTTTTCTCAAAGTGACACACCACCTGAGTTATGCTTGGTTTTTTGGTGAATTTTGACATCCCAAGCTCAAAAGATTGCCCATCACTGATGTAGGTCCTTTACTTCCTTTGTTAAGTTTATCTCTAAGTATTTTATTTTTCTTAACTGCAGTTGTAAAATGAATTACTTTTTTAGCTTATTTTTCAAAGTTTCATCATTGGCATATAGAAAAGCCACAAACTTTTTGTACATTAATTTTGTAACCTGAAACTTTATTCTATTGGTTTCCTGTTTGTAATAGTTTTTTGGTGGAGTTTTTGGGATTTTCTGTGTACAGGATCCCAAAAGAAGATGATTCTGTGTACAGATCATCTTCAAAAAGTGATATCTTTACTTTTTCTTTTCTGATATGGATGCCTTTTATTTCTCTCTCTGGCTGAAACTTTCATTCTTCTTTGCTACTGAAAGTCTTTATTTTATCCCCTTTTTTATTATTGTTGTCACAGACTATCATTGTTTTTATTGTGAATTTGTTGGAGGTTTTACTTGTAGTTTTGATTTCTTTTGTTTTTTTGTATCTACTCAAATCATCATCTTTAGTATTTTCTGCACTGGGGATTTTCTGGTGATAAATTTCCTCAGCTTCTGTATGTCCAAAAAATAATTTATTTCTCCTTCATATTTGAAGAATGACTTTGATGGATATAGTATTTTTGGCTGGCATTTCCTCTCTTTCAGTACTTTGAATATTTGGTTTCACTGTCTTCTGGTTCATACAGTTTTTGCTGAGTAGTTGATGATAACCTTATGAGCTTTACATGTTATGTTCTTTTTTTCCCAAGCTGCCTTGAGGATTCTTTCTTTGTCATTGATTTTTAACAATTTTATTACGATTTGCCTTGGAGGTCTTTTAGGGTTGAAGTAAATCAGCATTCTGTTTGCTTTTTGTATCCAAGGATCTAATTTGTTCCATAAGCTTGGGAAGTTCTCATGAATTATTTTGTTTGAATATGTTCTCTGTTCCATTCTCTCTCTTCTTCTTCTTTTGATATACCCATTATTCTTATATTGCTCTTTTTGATGGAGTCAGACAATTCTTATAGCATTCTCCCATTTCTTTAAAAAATTTGTATATCTCTCTCCTCTTCTTTTTGTAGCATCTCTTATTGCCTGTCTTAGATATCATTGATTCTTTCCCCTATCTGACTTGTTCTATTAGCTAAACTTGCTACCTCAGTTTTCAATTCATGTATTGAGTTTTTCATCTGTGTTTTTAAAGTTTCAATCTCCTTGGTGAGGTATCTGTTTTGTTTTCTGAGCTTATTAAGTTGACCATTGGTGTTTTCTTGCATCTTGTTGAGTGTTTTCAGAACTTTAAATTTAAATTCTATATCGTTTACTCCAAGGTTTCCATGTGATTGCAATTTTTTTCTGGGATTTTTCATGTTGTCTCTGAATTTTGTCTCTGTGCAGCCATCTTCTTCACTGATGGCATTTGAGAATGGCATCATTAAGAATGTTAACAAAATCTACTAAAAAGTAAAAAATAAAACTTTAAAAATACAATGAGGGGATGATGTCAGAGTGATGGCATGGTAGGAAGCAATACCGAAAATCTCCCCATAAACTCAACAAGTTCTTCAACCAGAAATAGAAAAACCTATCCTTGGAGTCTTCAGATGCTTCACAACACACCCGAAGGTAGGGTCAAGTGAAAGATTGGCTAGATATATGGTCAAACCCTGGGGGAAATAAGGAGTAAGAAATGCTCCACCTTCCTCTCTAATCCAAACAGGATGGCTTTCACTGAGAACTGAGAATATAGAAACTAAGGTGGGCATAGGGAGTGAATAGATCCAGGCCGCGGTACAAACAGCCAAACCAGGCTGTGGCATGGAGATCCAAGCTGTGGAAAAACCTGGGCAATTCAAGCTAACAGGCGCGCCAAACCCAGACAAAGAAAGAAAAGTGGGGCAGCCATTTTCCGCATCTCCTGGTCGGCGCGCGCATGGATAGTGGGCAAGAGATTCCTACGAACACTTCAGGGGTGGGCACAGCCCGTACTAACCCACAGAGAAGCAGAGTCAGAGGCCTCTGTGTGGGCAAAAAGCGGCATCTCCTAGGAGCCCCAGCGCCCTGAAGGGACCGGGCACAGGGAGGGAGCTGGAGCCAACTCCAACAGCGGAACTTTTCTGTGTGGGAGGAGGGCTTTCTCGGAGTGAGTGGCGTCCCGCCTGAGCCTCATATTCTGGTCAGCGTGCACACACGGAGAGTGGGCAGGAGATTCCTCTGAACTCCTCAGGGGTGGGCGCCCGTGTTTTCCCACAGAGGAGCAGAGTCAGAGGCCTGTGAGCGGGCCAGGAGCAGAAGCCCCAGCGCCCTGGGAAAGCCACAAGGGGACAGAGCGAAAGCCAATTCCAACACTGTAACTTTTCCGTGTGGGCAGAGGGCTTTCTCGGAGTGAGAGGCGTCCCGCCTGAGCCTGATATTCTGGTCAGTGTGCATGCATGGAAAGTGGGCAGGAGATTCCTCCGAACTCCTCAGGGGTGAGCACCCGTGTTTTCCCACAGAGGAGCAGAGTCAGAGGCCTGTGAGCGGGCCAGGAGTGGAAGCCCCAGCACCCTGGGAAAGCCGCAGGGGAAAGAGCGAAAGCCAATTCCAACGCCGTAACTTTTCCGTGTGGGCAGAGGGCTTTCTCGGAGTGAGAGGTGTCCCGCCTGAGCCTGATATTCTGGTCAGCGCGCAAGCACGGAGAGTGGGCAAGAGATTCCTCCGAACTCCTCAGGGGTGAGCGCCCGTGTTTTCCCACAGAGGAGCAGAGCCAGAGGCCTGTGAGCGGGTCAGGAGAGGAATCTCTGAGCTGCCCCAGCACCCTGAGGGGGACGCGCACAGGGATAGAGTGAGAGCCAATTCCAATGCTTGATCTTTTCCGTGTGGGTAGGAATTTCACTTGAAGTATGACCTGGCTGGTCTGACATCCTGGTGGGCGCGCATGGAGAGTGGGCAAGAGATTCCTCCGAATGCCTCAGGAGTGGGCACCCGTAATATCCCACAGAGGGGCAGAGCCAGAGGTCTTTGAGTGGGAGGAAGCCCCGCCTGATTATGCTAGCAGCTCTGACTGACTGAGCCTTACTCAGAGCCCTGTGCTGAGTGGGAATAGAGTGGGGAATTGCCAGCTCTTTGAGCCTCTTACTATCCAGGCAGAGGCAGCAGCAACCCCAAAGCTGGATTATCATGCTTCTAATTGTGGAAGGAAAGACTAGGAGAGAGGCTCCAGGAACACTCTCACAGTGAGAGACCCTCTCAATCTTGGAGCCTATAAACACTAATAAGCCTCGACTGCCAACGAGACTGAAGCCCAATACATGACATTGCCATAGAGAATTATCAACTGCAAACCTCTTCCAGAGCATGCCACAGGGGCAGAACCCGGGGTACAAAGTCACTGACCAGAAAGACAGAAAAAAAGCAAGATGACAACCTCTCAAAATCAA